>NW_010249308.1:0-19142 GCF_000690775.1 Eurypyga helias | reverse complement strand
AGCCCCCTCGGGCCTTCTCCATGGTCCTGAACAGCCCGCCGCCGCTCCCCTCCCGCCGCAGCCTGCCCTACCAACTCCCCTGGGAAGACTGGCTTTTCCCAGGCCAAACTTCCCAGTTCTAACTGGACAAGACCACACCTCCTTTTTGTTGCCGGGAACTTACAGGAGGGGGAGGAAAATATTGGCATAATAGCCCTGCAGTTCTTTTTTTTTTTTTTTTTTCAGGAAAATGCAGCCTATTTTAGTACATGCAGGAGAAATGCTTAAAAATAGTCGTCAGTCCTTCCAGTGGGAGAGCGTCCTTCTTCAAGGCAACTGAAAATCTCCAAGACTTTCTCAGATGTTAGAGCAAACGCAAATTCCCTTACAGTAAACAGGAACTATGACTCCCTGTCTTCTCTAAGCTAGTCTGAGGATGGTGAGGAAAACAGATACTCTGTACCAAAAGATGGAGCAGCAGCAATCTTGCTAGAAACATAAGGAATGAAGGGCTGAACATATGTAATGACTGTGCTGCCCAGTCTATTTGGAGAGTACAGAGGGACTCCTGCCACTCTTCATCCTGCCCAGGAAAATGTTGCAAAAAGATAACTGTATTCAAAAAATATTCCAAATTGGATATGGGTAAACACGAAGACCTGAGTATGTTTCACCTCTAGTGGAAATTAGCCACTTTATCTATGTCCTTGAGGAACAGAGTGAGGGAGCACAGAGGCAGCAGGGAAACAATCAGATCATAGCTCTACTTTTTCCTATAATGTTTTCTCCATTTTTAACAAAGTACGGAGAAAGCCAGCCTAGATAAAACTTAAAGTGAACACAGTGCACACAAGCTGCTAACATTTCTTACCATTTAAACCCTCCCTTCCTCACATGTCATCTCTTTCAGTATATTTTTGGCAGGCAAATTAGAACACCTGGATTTGCAAATCATAGCAACTTTTGATCCTTTTGTATTTTAAAGATGGAAATAGGATGAGACAGATGCTTCTGCATTGTGGATATGGAGGCAGATCTTTGACTCATCCTCTTGAAAGAAAATGGAAAGAAAAAAGCATTGGAACACCCAGAAATCTTTCTGGAAGCCCTGAGCCACAAACCCCAAGATGTAAAGGGATGCAGATGAGGGGAAAACACAGACTAAATAGGTGAAAGTGCAGAAAATGAGAGAATGGTGTGATGTTTTAGAAAGCTGAGATTTAAAAAAGAAGACTAACAAACAAACAGGAATTTAGGCATCTGGAGAAAAAAAAAAAAACAAACCCAAACATGGGGATGGGGGTGGGGGTGTGTGGCATTCAGAAAAGGATTACTGCCCTTAGTCATGAAAAGGAGATCCTGGCAAAGTAATGAGATCGCTAGTCAGTCTCTGGTTCAATGCCTCTCACATATTGAAAACTATCTGCAAGACCTGGAGGGCCAGAGGCCAAACAGGATGAAAATAGTTAAGGAAAGAAAAGACAAGAAGAAGAGAAAGAAATTACATCATTTCAGTAATGTCTTCTCAGCACTGAAATATTGCCATATTCTTCAAAGCATTTTCTCACAGCCACCAAAATGAATCCCACCTCCACTTGGAAATCAAATCAGCTAACACTGACTCATATCCTACTCTTCCTTTCTTATTCTTGATTAGTATGAATTGAAATCTTGATGCAGGAAGAAATGACATATACAACTCCCCCAAACTCCAAGCTTGCAGTATGTGTCAGGAGGAGGTGGTGAAAGGAAACCATCTTTGAAGAACTTTAAATAAATTAAATTCACTGATTTTATGTATTTTATTGATCAGTAATAACCAGTGCAGTTTTCCAAATTACTGTGGAAATGTAACCATCTTAGTGATATTCAAACAACTGGAGAAAGCAGCTCACTTGAAGATGTTTCTTTTATCAGTGACAATGCTGTTTAACACATTTAATGGGTGATTGATAAACAAGAATGGACTGGTTTCCTCCATAGTCTGTTACTCAAAGCATTTAGCTTTGTCACATCTTTATTATGCTTAGTTTACTTCCATCACCATTAAGCGGTATTAACTTTATAGCAGTTGTCAGGAGACAATCTGGGAATGAAAAGTGGTCCCAAAGATTAATAAAGTGACAGGGTATCCACGAAGATTGCATTGGAAGACCTGAGACCAAGACATTCTGTTTCTTCCATGGATTAATGACAAAACTCTCTTCTGAAAGGCCTGAAATAAATGTGTTGCAGTCCTCATGCATTTTTCTTTCACTAACCAGACCCTTAAAATTCTGAACAGTAAGAGGTCACCCACTGCATAATTATGGACTATCCACAAGCACTTATAGGAAATCACAGTGAGGTCTATCAGAGGTATGTGTGCTTCCATGTATTTCCATGAGGAACCAGTCAGTAATGCTACAGCTGCTTGTTGCTGCACTCTGTTAATACCACATTTCTGCATGCACGTCTGATAACAAGGTGCAAGTGTGAAGTAAATTGCCAGACCATTTAATAAAAAAGAAAATCAGTGGGAAAAATAATACTTACATAGCAAACATCTTAGGACTGTGTACACAAAGGGCTCATTGCTAATCTTGTTAGCAACCTTGCACATCGTTTATAATCTATAAAACAAAATTACCCACAGAAATAATGAATCTCAGTTGCCAGATACCCTCAAAAAACTGCATAAAATTAAATGCAGAATATGTACTAGAATTTCAGACACTCTACACAGTGAAAGCATTTTCTGATGGAAATTGATGAAACTATGTGTGCAAGATGCAAAATTTGATTGTACCTAGCCAGGGCTCAGAGGAAATGTGAGTGATGGTAGCAATTAATTTTCTATCATGTAGTTTTCTCTAAGGTAGCTTTTCCTAAGAAGTAGAAGACCAGATTGAACTCCCAACTATACTTGAAGGAATTTAACTCATTAACTGGGAGGTTGTTCTAACCAGCAGACTACGAGGTAGTTTGAGGTCAGGCTATTTCAAACTTTTATATCATTCCACTTAGTAGTAACATTGATGGAAATCCGTATTTTCCATGTCTAAGTCCATATCCGAATCATCATACTAGAGATACTAGTGTCCTACTTGTCATCTCTCTCTCTGATGTCCTTCGTTCAAATTACTACTTGGTTCAAGCAGCCCCTGAGCCAATGCTGTCCTTTCTGATGGAAAGATCTATTTGGTAACAAGTAATACTTAGGTGCAATTTTCTTCTCTTGCTTGATAAGTATTTTAATAAAACTTAATAGAAATTGTGCCAAACAGCAAGAGACTGAATGCTAACCTGGGTTCAGTTCTTCAGGAAATGTTTGTACAGAATATAGTCATGTCAGCAGTAACTCATCCTCAGACATCCTATGGTGGCTAAGGTGTTCCTAAAAGAAAATATCAAACCCCTCTGAAAAGATAGGAATAAATCCTGGCTATGATCAGTCTTGGTAGCTAGTCTAAACTCTGAGTGCTGAATAAGGCGGAGACAGTTCAGAGGACTTAGATATCTTTTTTAGATCAACAGATTTCAGACTGAATGAAACCCATTATCTATTTTGGGTTTGATTGGTGTAAAGGAGAAAAAAAACCCTGCTTTGGTTTTAATTGCAAGTTTTCTTTTATGTTTTGTCTTGATAGCTGACCTTAAAAGTCCTTTCTTCACACAGTCCTAACCACAATCTTGTTTTTAACTTTAAGGAAAACTATTTAATAAGAGGAGAAATATTATGACTGTGTTTCTTCATGAACGAAGCACTCAGGCAAAACAGGGGAGTCCAAATAATATTCATATACTCTGGATCCATGTATCAAGGTATACAATGTGTATTCTATTTTTGTTATGCAGCATGTAATAGATGTATGTCTAGCCTACTCATATGTCTACCTACAAAGTTATGTGTATATTTCTTGAGGATCAGCCATGGATTTCTAAATTGCAGCTTCTGATAAGTGTAAGGGAGAATGCAGACAAGGGCTGTTCGATCCTCTTTCAAAAGTCAGATCCTCTGAGGTGTTGAGATTTGGTGGGACAGCATCTCAGCTGCTTACAAAAAGTGTTTACCATCTTTCTAAGTGATGCAAACAAGAATTGTCATTATTTTTTCATGTTAAATCCTGAAAAATTTCCAAAGTGCCCTGGTCCATAGTTTGTGCTTACACATCACCAATAAGATTCACCTTTTCTAATTAAATGTTATTGTCTATTATCCTCTCACTGTATTTTAATGGTCCATTGTACTAGACCATGTTGAAGTAACTTCTTTTTCCATTTTGTTGGAGTTTGTTTGGTTTGGTTGTTTGTTTTATCCATTTAATAACATTTTAGGACAGTTTTATTTTTCAATCTGTCTGAAAAAATATACATTCAGGCTGTGTTAAAACAAAACCGTGGAACTCATATTGGAATACTGTTTGATAAGAACTGCAAGTATCAATAACAGAAATGATGAATTAAATAATTTTATGTTGTTTAACAATGGGAAAATTATCATCACAAACTGAAGTAGACTACAGAAAACAAGATATAACCATACTATTGAGTGTTAAGAGAAGGTAGAGAATGGTTCAAATTTTATTTTCTTGCAGAAGTTACTGACAGAGGCAAAGGGAGCAGGTAGGAGAACCTGGCTTCATATCTGCCCTCTACATAGGCATGCCAGACTCTTTTTTCAGAGTGTAGTTATATTTTCATTTATGTTAGTCTCAATTTGAATGAACTCCATTATATGTAGCTAACTGCAAGTGCATTAATAGAAAATCTTTGTATTCTAGAAGGCGTTGGGTATATTTTGTGGTATAATACTAAAGTAAAGGGCAACATGTACAACAGGACCAGCACATCAAACACATCGTAGGAAAAGTTGCTTCTAAGCAAGTATCACAGTTAACATTATTAGGAACTTCAATTACTACTTACAGGCTGGCGTTGAGCAGTCCCTTGTGTTGTGATACAGTCGATGAAAGTGCTTACTACACTCTGATGAAAATGTGACTGGCCCTGTTTCAAAGTAAGGAGGAGTTAAACACAGGCGTTCAGTGTCACTGATTTGCAGCTTCAATTAATGATGTCAACACAATGAATCAAGTTCAACTTTTTTCGTTAAAATTGCATTTAGTCTTTTACTACACCTTACACAATTATCATGCAATACAAGTATATTCCTCACTGAAATAACAGGAAGAAATACTATTGCTGTGCTATTATGCTCATGTTCTGAATAACGGCCCTTGGAAATTATGTACTGCCTTAGCCTTGTAATTCCAGTAATTCAAAATTAACTCTAAAACTTATATGGTGAAAAATTGAATGGTGCAACTAGAACAGAATTGTTTACTCACTAGTCATCAGTAGTCTAACATAGTTGGAATAATGTAGATGAAATGTGGATATTATTTCTAAAGATAAATAAAAGCAACATTTTAAGCAAATATGAGTTTCTAAGCCCTGGAAAGATTAAGTAGTTTCATGTACTAATGCTACTAATTTACACATAGATGTTTTTTGAAGTTCCTAATATACAATGTGGGTGTTGAGGGGAAAAAAATGACCGCTGAATCACATCTGGAAAACGGATCTCCTGTTAAAGTAATCCTAGCAAGAAAGGGTGCAGATCTGCAGAGGGCAGCGAGTGTTTCCCAGTTTGTGAGGCAAATCCCTGTGTGCCCAGGGTGTAGAGTATCATGTCTTTGTTCTTTCACTCTATGCTCCCTTTTCTGGATATACAGTGTCGCCTGCCTGCATTAAGAATATATAGCTACTGGTCTCCAAAATATGGCTTAAATGTAACAAGTTGTCAAAGAGCCATTCCATAATTGCTGATGGTCCTAGGAAGATATTCCTGTTGGCATGCAAGTCAGAAAGGAGAGCAAAATTTAATATTTGCATCATGTAATCTGCTTAGCACTGACAGCTGGGGATGAGTTTCCTGTGATTTGGACAGAAAACACTGAAATAAATTGACACTAACTGAACAAGACTAAATTTAACTTGCATCCTCTAGATTCAGCACAAAAAGGAACCCTGAATTAAGAATAGCTTATATAAAGCAATGCTACTAAGGGATCTGTATGAATCTTGATGCTTTGACTAACTTCTCTCTCAGAAGAAGACAGCAAGCATTTCTGGGCAAAAGATACTTATTTCACAACTTGAAAGGTATATCAGCCCAGTAAAACACACCAAGCCAACTCCTTCTTGATAGTGGAACCAAGCTACTACAAGGCTGAGAGAAGATTCCTCTCTATGACACTGGACACACTTGAACATCAGATATATTTTACAGTAATATATGGATTTCACAAGAATTTTCAGCCACAAATAAGCTCCTCAACAAACTGACAATGAGGTTTTGCAACTTTGTACTGGAAGACTGTTGCCATTTTTTATCTGAGAGAGTAATTAGGCTCAGGAGTAAGTAATTTGAAATTATCCAACATATAGAATCATAGAATCATAGAATCACTAGGTTGGAAAAGACGTTAGAGATCATCCAGTCCAACCGTATCTGTCCACCACTAAACCATATCTCTCAGCACCTCATCCACCCGTCTATTAAACACATCCAGGGATGGTGACTCCACCACCTCCCTGGGCAGCCTGTTCCAGTGTGTGATAACCCTTTCGGTGAAGAACTTCTTCCTTACATCCAATCTAACCCTCCCCTGGCGCAGCTTGAGTCCATTCCCCCTTGTCCGATCATCTGTCATTAGGGAGAAGAGACCAACACCCACTTCTCCACAACCTCCTTTCAGGTAGTTGTAGGCAGTGATCAGGTCTCCTCTCAGCCTCCTCTTCTCAAGGCTAAACAAGCCCAGTTCCCTCAGTCGCTCCTCATAAGACATATGCTCCAGACCCTTCACCAGTTTTGTGGCCCTTCTCTGGACACGCTCAAGGACCTCAATGTCTTTCTTGTAGTGCGGGGCCCAAAACTGAACACAGTACTCGAGGTGCGGCCTCACCAGTGCCGAGTACAGGGGGAGAATCACACCCTGGGCCCTGCTGGCCACGCTGTTTTTGATACAAGCCAAGATGCCGTTGGCCTTCTTGGCCACCTGGGCACACTGCTGGCTCAAATATATGGAGATAACATCAGCTTTTGTCACTAAATAAATTCTATGTCCCTTCAGATAACATATGGTTTTCTAGCTCTCTTCCCTGCCATCAAAAATAGGCCTTTAATTTTATTTGTGCCTTACAGAGCACTCTGTGTCAGCTAGCTTTTCAAGATGAATTGATAGATAGCTTTATGGCTCACAAGGTTATTTATGATTTTTCCTATAGCTGAGGACTGCTACATATGTTTCTTATTTGGCTTTTAAATGTGTCTACTATTCTTGGCATACTAGAAGTGTACAATAATTTTCTTAACCCTGAAACTGTAAAGATAATGGGCTGTAAAGATGGTAGTGTTGATTTCCCCTTCTTGCCTCTTTTTGACAGCATCATTAGTTTAGGATGTTCTAAGTATTGAACTAGTAAGGACTATATTAGAACAGTTTACTCAACTAAGGTTGATAGAAAAGGATTACAGTTTGTGCAGAATCGAGAAAAACCAAGTTAGGCTCTATTTTAGGAAAACGTCTATGGATTAGAGGATCTAATAAAGCTGTGGGGGGAAAAAAAAAAAAGGCAAAAATCCCGTCACCGCAGATCTTAAGAGAAATTCTGAGCCAACAAAGAAGTAAACTTGAATTTTGGAGTGAGCCTGTGAGCCTCACTGATTCCAGCAAACGTTAGTCAAATAATTTCAGCAATTTTGATCGCAAGTACTCATGCAGAAAAGGACTATTAACTTAATGAATGGCTCCAGAAACAGGCATAGAAGTATTTTTTTGTCTTTTTATTTTCTGTGACATAGTATTCTCAAAATGCCTCCTGCAAAACTCATGGGTTTTTTCCACTGTTGTTTTTAAATAATGAAATTTATTCTGTATTAATTATTTAGCTTCCCCAGATTATGTTTTTTATTGTACCTGAGCAGTTTCCAAAGTTAAATATGAAAAGGAAATGGATTAATTATTAATATAAGCATATCTTTCTTGTCTGTCCTCCACAAGAGAGCAATTTCCAGTATTCCTGTGCTATGTAGGATAGCACAGTTGGATCTATGTGTTTTTTTTCATTTCTTTCTCATATGGACTGAAAATGGTAAGGTTCACAAATACCCCTGTTTACTGTAAGAGTGAAGAGCAAGCTGGGTATGGCATGTTTCCTGTAGATGCTGTTAGGCTGCAGTTAGTTGGCAGAAAGTTCCTTAAAGTTGTGTTTATCTTAAAGGTTTGAGGACACTTCCCCCATGCAACAGAGACAACAAATTCTTCCCTTTCTTGACAAGGACTCTCTGGATTTTCCAGAAAAGAGGAAATGCATAATTGTTTCCAATTCTCTTTTTCATGCTCCAACTGCCAACTATTTCTCTAGTTTTTTATTTCACTAATCCAAATTATATTTAAAATCACCTACATATTTGCAGTGTCATACACTGAAAAACTTCACTTTTCTGAATTACAGAACATTTTGAACTTTAAAGAATCAGTGCAAACATCTTGCTGTTGGCAAGTCTTTTTGCTTATATTCAGAGGGTAGAATATTTTTCCAGTTGTTACAAAGTACAGTCCCAAAGGTAAGGGGACTTACATCTCCATTTTCAAGTACAAGTACTTCACTGTAATCACATTAAACTTTCACATTTGAAACAGCAAATGATTTTTCCTGATTCCTTTACACTGTTAATCTTTCATTGTTCTATTTGTTAAAATAAGCGTCCACACAAATATATTATGAAATGGAAGACAAAATATATTTCCTTGATACAGTGAAAACTTACATGGCCACACAGGTCTGTTTCTGAAAGATATATGCTGTCCAATGAGAAGTTTTTAAATCAGTTAACATGATAATAAATATGGTAAGACTGACATAAAATATGCAAAAAATACATGTATTGAAAATTAAAAATGTACTGAGTTCTCTCATTAAAATGTTACTTGCCAGAGATAGCAGATAGGTGCTCACAGATATCACATTTTTAACACCATGCTGCAAATTTTTTGCACAAAGATATAAAATGCAGTATCTATGGCATACAGACATGTATGCATTCAGTACGTACAACTATTAAACTTGTTGCTGCAAGTCAACAAGTAACAATAGGATGATAAAAATTAAACAATAGGTTTTAAGTCATTAATACTTTAAATTGCCATGGTTTAGAAGTTATTTTAGTTTATTCAAAGAGAGACTCAAACCTAGATGTAATTAGAGTTCTGTAAAAAATTCTAGTCCTAAGCAATGCAAATTTAACTTCACAAATGTTGAATTTGGGGCAGAACCTCAAAAAAGCTAATGGTGTGACTCTTTTGGCTGGTTATCTTTTTTTATTTTTGGAAATTAAGAGAAGGCAGCTGTCTTACCTGTAAAATGTTTTATGAACTTGTCTTTTAGACTGGAATCTCTTGGAAAAATTTCTGAGGAAAGAAACAAAAAGATGTATGTAATATAGGAATTACAGTGAAAGCTCTTAAAGCATAATGTGCCAAGAATTCTGCTGTAAAGAGACCAAATAGATTCCCAAATTAACTATGAAATTTTCATAGTTTTGTGTGTGTGTGTGTAAACAACATTGTGAAATGTTTCAAATAATTCACAGATGAATACCCAGTGGTCATCCTGCAACATGCTCTATCGGATTTTCTGACAATCATTTCAACACATCTCTAGGTCTGAGTTGAGCTATGATTTTATAAAGATTATATAAGTAAGTTATCATGGTATGACAACTATTTGAGTACCAGAACAAATTGTGTAAAATACCTAGATAAATGCAAACTACATACCATATTTTGGGGATTGAAATAGCAGGTACCCAAAGAGAAGTCTCCTACAGATCATCTAAGACAGATATGGGCTATGCATATTTTCATTGCACTATTAGTCAAAAAAACCCAACTCCTCTCTTGTGAAAATTACTGTGTTTTTTAAAATATTCTCTTTCCATATAGACATTTTTTCCAAAAAGTATAAGAGAAAATCCAAGTCTCAGAACAGCCAAAGGAATCAGGCAGAACAGAAACTGGAGGTAACCCAAAAAGTCTACTTACTTTTTTTTTTTTCTTCAGCGGGATGCTGCCTCTGGCTTACAGCACAAACTTTGGATGCCAGTAAATACTCTCAGATTTAGTACATTTCCCCTCATTATCATAAATTTTCCATTGAAAAACTTTATTAAAAAATTCTTGGGTAGCTGCAGTTATTATTGCAGACAGTGATTCTATGTAACATTTGCATGTTATGTTAAATTCAAAAGAAATGCCTTTCTTAGCACTAATACAAGGAACATGATTAACTCTAAGAGTTACAACCTACAGCTAAACATATTTATTCACTAAAAATATTTCCTTACCACTAATGTCATTTTAAATCTTTGTATTCTCCTACATTTTTTTCAGTTCTCCATCTGAATTAACATTTAGCTCAGAAGACAGCAAGTTTCCTTTCATACTATAGGAAGACATTAGTTATCTGCCAAAACAAATTCTTACCACTGGCTTTAGGCAGTTTCTCCGAGGTCACATGAGTGTATTTTTAGGCTGGGATTTTAAGCTAAAATGCTCAAATCTTACTGCAAATCAGCACAGTTAGGGGACCTAATTTACCTAAGATTCCTCAAAAATCTCAGCTTTAATTAGCTCGTTTCCTTATTGAAAACTAAATACCATCCTTCTCCGTTAAACTTAGAATTTTACTGACATGAAATGTCAGGCAGTTTAAAATTACACAGAACGAAGTATATGAAAAGCCAAAATGGTGAAACAATCTGTGAGTTCTGAATGAGATGCCACAATCGGATCAGTCCTGATGAATAACCAAAGCCTGGTGAGAAGGTTAGGCTAGGAACAGGCCATGCTTGCTCTGACAAAGAACATTTAGACCCAGATCCTTTCAGAATCTATAGAATTTGCTGGAGGAATAGTATCTGGCTTTTGCCCCACTGAATTCTTTGGCAAAGGTCCATAACACAGTATAGAACCAAGCCCCACCCCTAAATGCACAGAGTATAACAGGATAATGAATGTGATGCTCAGGCAAGGAGCTGGGCATTGCAAGCATAACTTCTCAGCTGTAGATGTGTCAGTAAGCCTGAGAGGGCACGCTGCAGGGTCTGCTTCCCACAAGTAACCTACAGCAGCCCAACGTTCACACCAGCCTGGCTACGCCAGTCCCAGTAAGGAAAACTAGGTCAGTCGTGTGTTGGAAAGCGGCTGAACGATACTGACTGCGTGCCTGCTCCTCCCCTGCTGCGGCTGCCACCCCTCCGGGCAGCAATCAGCTTTTCAACGTGTGCCCACGTTTCAGCTTTCTTCAAGCGTTCGTTTGCTTCGTAGTACAGTGCGTTTGCTTGGTAACGCACAGTCAGTGAGCCCCCAGCCCTCACAAAGACGACCTAAGCTCATTTGTATGAATATCACGGGCAGCACAGGTTACTGGAACACTTGTGTCCGCTGGATCTGATGGCAGGGGCAGCTCCATCTGAACTATGAATCACCCAACACAAGCACAGTCATTTCCTTCTGTCTTCCAGCAGCATAGCCAAGCCCTCTTATCTGTACACAACTGTGAGGCTGAGGCCTCAAAGGACTTTTAGTATTTCAATCAAACTAATGAACATCACCTTTGAATAGAGTATGTAACTGACTCCAGGGCAGATCACACCATAGCCAGAAGCAGGATCTCAAATCCATAAAGGATGTTTTTATAAAACAGTGAAAAAACATCATGACAAAACTTCTATGCTAGCTTTTCCCAACTTCTCACAAGCCCTTAGTTACTCCAGTCATATTTCATGTGGTATCTATCACCTATTATGAGAGACAGCTCAATACCCGTTCTCACAATGTACACTCACATCCTCGCAATGCAACTTAAATAGCTTTGACATATTAGTTTCGCAAAAGAAAAGCAGAAAAATTAATATAATAAGTTAGATCAGCAAAGGATTACTAAAATCAAAACACTTGGAAGTCATACTGGGCAAAATCACAAAAGAAACAGGAAAATGAAAAAATTAAATGTTTTAAGTGTGAAACCCACATGAACAGGAAACACTGAGTGGAGAGAGTTTATTCAATTCATTCTTGACTCAAGACCATGTTACACAAACTAATAAAATATAGCCAGTATACATCCCATGGGATATAGTAACTGATTGTCGTAAATCAGCTGGAAGAATATTTGGACATTGGAATTGTGGCATTCTTGTGCCCAGGCTTATAAAATCTGCACTGCTCACCAGACAGAGTGTGTACGGTGCTATTGACCCGGGGTTCATCCTGGGTATAATCTCAGTTTATAAGCACAAATAATCATAGTTCAAGGACTTCTGTGTACATTAAGGCCTTTAAGTGTGTCCTTAAATAACTGCTCATCTGGGGTAAAATGCTAAACATCCTACACCCCTTCCACAGACACCAATGGCCATGGACAAGTATTAAATGGCAATAGGATCTTCTGTCTAAAATACTAAGAATATTTACAGCAAAAATCTAGGGACAAACAAATAAATTTGGTTTTCCAAGACAAATAAATTAAAGGGGATGAGCTCTGCTTCACAGACAAAATGGTTAAGTTTGTACTATGAATTTGGTTCTAAATCATCCGCACTGTTAATTTTCTCAAGTTGTGACACTTCACGGAACGTGTCGTGGCTTCAGGTAAAAGACGACTGAATCTGAGTTTTATCCCATTCTGGGATAAATGGGATGATGGGGAGAGCTAGCAACATCTGAGCTAAGAAGCAGTGAGCAACAGCTGCTCCAGCTCCCTACTCTTTCATTTAGTTGTAAACTTTCTAAAGTTGATTTAAATCACTGTTGTTAAGCTAATTCCCTGGAAAATTATTCTGTGCACTTTTCAGTTGTCATTCAGCACCTAGTAGCTGACATGAATGTTTAATTTTTCACTAATTTGGACATGATTACAGAGAGGTAGAAGACTAAATAAGCCACAGCCCTGGGCTAAGGCATATGTTTAACCTGCAATATAAGATATAGCTTCTTCACCTTGGATCAGGGTTTTCACCTTTATGTGCTTTCAGTCTCTCTGAGATTCCTCTGTTCAAACTGCAAAGCTATGACATCAGGTGCTAATTTTTACCCTGTGTTTGCCCTGTTTCCAGTACCATGTCACCATAATCATGCCTGGAAAATTCATGTCCTGCTGTAGTATAAATAACAAGAGGAGTTAAATAAATCAGATCCACGCACCGGTTTGTTGGCTTGGGGCATGAAAACTCCACACCCCCAGGTGACATCACCTTGGCAGAAAAAATCAAGTTCTCAATTTTCTTATGCTCCCAACATACATCATTTTCTTACTTTCAGCTTATGCAGAGAAGCAATGTAAATCAGACAGCAAAAATTATTCTAGATCTTGGCCTAGTCCAGGTCTACACCAGGGGGATCTCACTGCAGGCTGTACTGTAGGCAAGCACAGGATGTAGCCAAGCTCAGGATCTACTTTGTTGGTCAAGTCCCTCAATCTTACTGCATAAGAAAAAACGTCTTTATCAGTAATCATCATATTGTCTTATTTGTAAGAATATTCATACATGTAAAAAAATTGCTAATAAAATCCAAAGTAATTTTTCTCACTTATTAAAAAGAAAAAAAAAAAAAAAAAAAGAAAAAAATCAACTCTTAAACTATTCATGGAAAACTTCTTCATAGCATGTAAATATTTCATGAAAACGTAAGTGTATCCAACAGAATAAAAAACCAGAACTGATGTTAATTATCACTACACCTTTGCCTGCCACCTAAATGGTGTTTCTCAGATTTACATGCAGATCCTAAAGTGCTCTCCACAAGGCATTTTAGTTACAGTATTTAAAGCTTGGCATCTTTAGCCAGGGTTAATAATTATCTGTTTTCCAGAATATCCATTGTTAATCTAGAATAACCACTGTTATTTTATACAACATTCCTTGAAATGACAAGTCCTATGGTGGAATAACAGGCATTCCTTAGTCCTATGCTGTTGTCCACTTCAAGAAGTTACTTAACAGAATTAGGCAGTTTGAATGAATATAACCTCACATAAATTTTTTTTACAACATCATACATAGTTCAAGATACAGTCAATAGAAATGGCAATACATCTTACTGTATCACATAATGGTTATATGACCCTGATCTGGTTTTTAGCCATTCTGGTAAAGTCATTTTGAGTTAATACAATTTTCTGTTCTTCTGAAAGGGCAATACTTTATAATTACCCTCCTTTCTTCCCTTTTTATTCTTCTTTCCTAGTCATATTTTCTTTTATTTCATAATAATTTTCAAGTTAAATTTATTTTAATACAAAGAAATACATTTCAGAAGGTCTTACCTTAGCAACCTTATAATCAATTTTTCCTAGTCTAATAGAGATTAATCTAGATTTTGTACAACTGTTACATATACAGTCTTGTGAAAAACTTAATTCCTGTCTATTTTATTTTATAAATATGGTATTTAGAAAGCAAATGTTTTATTGTCTATTTTCTTCTTTCTGCCTGTAAAATGGCATAATAAAACTGTCAACAGTGAGATGCAGCTGACTGTTCCATTATAAACCCATGCAGAGGCTTCTAAAAATGCTATTTTGACTTGAAAATAGCATATGATTTTTTTTTTTTTTTTTTTAAGATCATTTCACTTTCTTGACCTGCTTACAACAGAGTATGTGTTAATAAAGTTTCAATGAAAAGTGACACTTAGGACAAGACTCTACAAAGCTTCAACTTAAACAAAGGCTGTATTTGTTCATTATAGAGGAACAAGTCTTGCAGTAGTTGAAATTATCATGCTTCTACAAATATTGGAACACTGTCAGCACAACTGTCTCGAGTACTTGTTAAAATAGGAATGTCCCATTTATTTGGATAGAGCTTTTCTTCACTAGAAACCCCCATAGTGCCTAAAGATGGCACCCCTGTCTACCATGACAATATTATAAGGTGAAACACCGGTAGTAGTAGGTTTGCAGACATTCAGCAATGTCAAGGTGGATTTAGTTCATGGAAAAATAAAATGTACAGCGATAAAAGTGATAGTAACATCTTTCAGATGTAAATTCATAAAGGAATTGATAAGGTGTCAGAAGAACTTAAGCAACAAAGATGGAAATAAAGAGGAAGAAGACAAAAATACCCAAGTAAAGCAATATATTAGAAATGTGAGTGAATGGAATGACATTGCAATGCTAGGATGAAAGCATCCTCAGCACGATTGTCTTAAAAATACATGAAATCTTTACAAAAGCAGAGCTTAAAAAAAAAAAAAAAAAAAATTAACGCAACCACCACACACACAAAAGATATTCAGAAACCTTAATGAGTCAAATGAGTCAAACCATCCTTCTCCTGTATGTCTTCATTTACATATGTAATGATTCCTACAAATGCTAGGAAGTGATGTACAGCCTCAGTTAAAAAAAAAAAAAATCTGGCTCAAAATTAAGAATTAAAATAGAGACCAGTGCAAAGATAAGGCATCCTAATGGAGAAGAAAATTACAATTCAATTTGCTGAGTATGGTGTGATGTTGAGTAAAGCACGCGTATTTGACTGTGGTGTCATGCATGGGAATCACATGGTAAAATATCCTGTGGATAAATGAAGCATGAAGCATGCATCTGGAGACCTGATTCAGGTATTCCTGCTAGACGTAGACAGAAATATGTGGTCACCACTGTGGGCAGCTGTCACAGGGAGTCAATCCTTCTCCACAGTTAGGGCATTTGTCACACCATGGTTTCACAGTGCTTGGGAGAACGGCTCCTAACACAGCCCTCAGCAGTAGGTGACATTAAGCAGAGTTGGATCAATTAACATATACTTCCTTCTTCAGTACCCTGACCAATTTCAAGGTCTTAATTTCCTACTTTCATCATTATACTTTGGCTGTGACCAGATTGTACAAAACTCTTAGTTCTGGGCCCATGGCTGGCCAAAGTTCTTACCTGCAAAACTGAGGTTTTCCAGCAGCTTTGCCTATGCTGGAAATGTTACATTTTTTAATACTGCCATTCTACCAGAAAGGTATTACTTTACATACTGCAAACAATAGCCATTTTAATATAGATGGAAATGATTCTCTGGATCCTCATGTGGTGTCTGACACAGCAGAGAAAAAGAGTGCAGTTCTTAGTTAAAAATGTGTGATATTTGTATTCCCTACTCGAGGACCACCAATTGATTCTGGGGTCTGTCCAACAATGCTCAAAATCCTTAGGACAAATCTGTGGTTGTGTTACAACTCAATTCATGGACTGATATATTTAATGTATTTTCTATTGCAGTTTCCTATAGGGAGGCAAGAAAAAATATTGCTTTGTGCAACAGAGAGCAACTCCTTCCATCATTAACAATCATAAATCATTAAACGTTTTCTATTATTTGTGTAAGAAATAACAGCCATATGAAAAAATATCTACTTAAATGATGTAATTTCATTTTCTTAGCCTCATCATCTGTTTCTGCCACATAACACTATTTCTGGCTTGGTTTTGTTCTTTTTCTTACAGTTTTCCATCATTAAAAGATTTACAGTAATTTCTAATTGTCTTAGTAATTTCTTTGCTTATACACATAGACACACACACACTGCTTTCCCCTAGTAGATCTGCAATTCATTCCTTCAGCAAGGGAAAAATATCTATTTCTGTGCACAGTATTCCGAGACGTCACTGTGATACTACTTCTGTTAAGTAACACACACAGTTCCCACTTACTGAATACTTTTATTTTGAGACTTTGATGTGTACATACTAAGTTCCATGGGCCATAGATGGAAAGTGAGTCAATGCTCCAGACAGACGCATTCCTTTCTGTAATACCGCTGCTTGAAATTCAAAACTTAACAGATTCTTCCCAGTGTTGTATAATGAAGATTATAATAAATTGGCAAAAACATTTGCATTTTGTATCACTCACTGTTTTACAAGGTACCTTAGTATTTTCTAAGGGGAAAAGCCTCAAACCCCCAAACCAACACTGCTTGGATTCACAGAAATGAGAGTGTCTGCTCAAGAGAAAATCCTGAATTAATCTACAACTGCATACCAGTGCCATCTACTGAATGCAGAATATGCTGAATGTACTCATGCATACCTTTCTGCCCTGACAGCAGAGTTTATGAGGCTTCCCATGTACTCCATTTCATGGGAGACCTTTCAGTTCTTGCAATATGAAGTGTACTCTAGAGCTTGAGGGTTACAAATACAGTGCAATTAAGAATTCATAATTAATTACTTGGTCAATTTATCTTCTGCTTCTCCAAGAGTAGACAAAGAGTATTCTAATCTCTTCGGATTTATCTACTGTCCATAAGATCTTTGTTTGGTATTTCAACTTTATTTATAGGCAATATTTGGAATGCATATTGTGATATATGATTGTACCTTGTTAGTCAAGTCCTAAAATGTTAGCTCTGCTCCCATGTCAAATAAATGCTTTACTTGTCCAATTTTGAAATGGTGCTTTTAAGGACACGTCATCTGTTGACTGAACAATTACTTTCCATTATATTCATTACAGTAATGTTTTTCTGATGTAAGCATGGCAAATAATGCTGCTTTTAAATGCTGAGTAATTGATATATTCTCAAATTGTCCCAACTTCAGTTATACAATATCTGGTGTTATATATGAACAGGAGCTGACAGTGTGCCCAGGTGGCCAAGAAGGCCAGTGGCATCCCAGCATGTATCAAGAACAGTGTGGCCAGCAGGTCACACAGATTGTCCCCCTGTACTCAGCACTGGTGAGGCCGCACCTCAAATCCTGTGTTCAGTTTTGGGCCCCTCTCTGCAAGAAGGACATTGAGGTGCTGGAGCATGTCCAAGGAAGGGCAATGGAGCTGGGGAAGGGTCTGGAGCACAGGTCCTGTGAGGAGCGGCTGAGGTGAGGGAAGGGGGTTGTTTAGCCTGCAGAAGAGGAGGCTCAGGGCAGACCTTATCATTCCCTACGACTACCTGAAAGGAGGGTGCAAAGAGATGGTTTCAATCTCTTCTCCCAAGTAACAAGCAATAGGACAAGAGGAAATGGCCTCAAGTTCCACCAGAGGAGGTTCAGATTGGATATTAGGAAAAATGTCTTCACTGAAATGGCTGTCAGGCATTGGAACAGGCTGCCCAGGAGGTGGAGTCACCATCCCGGGTGGTATTTGAGACACATATAGATGTGGTGCATATGGAAGTGGTTTAGTGGTGGACTTGGCAGTGCTGGGTTAATGGTTGGACTTGATGATCTTAAAGGTTTTTTCCAAAAGAATATTATGATTTTATATATAAAATTAAAAGTATTTATTCTATAACTTTCATCAGGAACTTAAGCAATAAAGTGGGCTGTGACATCAGTCAGTTTAGAAGTACAGTGGTATGACCTCAAAGAGAAGGCCTAACAGGGTTTACTTTCATTATGGCTGATAAAGTTTACCATGTCAGTCACCACTGGCAACAGCACTACATTAAAAAAAAAAAAAGCAGCATAATTCTTAAATGTGCTAAAGATGGGCATAAAAGGGAGCAACAGCTTCTAAATTCTCAGTCTGGCATTTAGACACAATTTCTATTTTTTTTTACTCTCTTCACTCTGCCAATCCATCACACATAGTGCCAACCATTCATTCTTATCATAGAGTCTCTACTCACCTATGTCATATCCCTTACTCACCCTTGTAAGCCATATCTGCATCAGTTTCTCTCTTAAACACAGGGTGATTAATATTCACAGGGCGTTCACAGAGAAGTAACTGAAATATATTTGGTTCCACCAAAATTGCAGTATTGAAAATACTTAACATTTTTTAAAATGCATAAAGTATTGTACACAGGGATTCCTAAAACTGATGATAAAACTAGAGAAGGATACCTACTACAAACTGTAGCAAAGTGAGAAAATTAATACATTAAAAAAAAAAACCAAACCACCAAACATATAAAGAGCAAAGGCATACTGCTTTCCTAATTCAGCATGCTTTGTTTTTGTCGGTAGAACTATATGTTTATAGGCCCTCATAACATTTGTTTTATGAATTGACATCTGTGCACTATAGTTTGGAATAGATCTGAAGTATTTCAAATTTCTAATTCTTCACCTTCAGTTTGGAATGCTGTGCTGGTTTCAGCCAGGAA
>NW_010249307.1:3854-4984 GCF_000690775.1 Eurypyga helias | reverse complement strand
TGTACTCAGTCGTGGTTCCCTTGCATTCTCCTGGCTCTAGCTGTCCCCCACCAGGGTACTTTGCCAAGTTCTTCCAAAGAATAACTTATCAAACAAAACATGACTTCCTCACTGCTCTTCCCCTCTCCCTCCTACAGCCTTCTCCTTCATCCTCTCTCAAGAACAGAAGGTTCTTCTCAGTTCTCTCCCCTAAACCCATTATTTTTTTCTAGTGATATGGTCCACACCATCTCCTCATTGCCTCTCACCTTCTCCTCTACTCTGACCTCAAACCTCCGCTTTCTCTCCTCTCCACCTCCAGCTTTACCCTCTTGCTACTACAAATAAAACCTCTTGAGCATGTTTCCTCCTTGCATCCTTCTCATGGTATTCCAGTCCCCCATACATGATTCACCAGCCCTCAGTTGGGTTCAGCTTCTGGGATGAGCCGACTGCAGCTATTTATGCCGAACAATACCGTCTCTTTGTTTTCTCGTGCTCCCCAATCTGTCTGTCTATCTGTTCTCCCTTGTTTTATACTCCCATTTAAAGCTCCTGGGGAAGGATCCTCCTCTTTGTTTTGGGCTTGCTCAGTCACAGTAAGGTTACAGTTCAGGACTAGACCACCTCAGCATTAAGGTTTTTTCAAATAAATAAATAAACCCAAAATTTTACTTGGATACAACTTGTTAAAATCTTGAACAATAACAAATCTCTTTAGTTAAAGCAGCAACTTTCTCAGAAATAATTTTCCTCAGTGTACTCTAAAAATGAACTAACTTTGACCCCTGGGAAATTCTGTCTAAAAAGGGTTGGAGGGAAGCAAACAATTACAAAAGGAAGCAAACAATAAGACTTGACTTGGACAAAGATGGAAAACCAATCATATTTTGCCTCCTGTTTTTGATTTTCTTCTCCAAAAGTCTGGAAGGAAATGTAACAAAGATAAAATTCTGTTTCTAAACATTTTTTGTTAAGGAAGAAATGTTTGCTTATTGTCCCACTCCTGATCCTCACCGCTCTCTAGATGAGCAGTCTTGACTGGTGACACCGGCCAGCCCCGTACGACCAGAGCAGAGTTCGGTGTGAGAGATGACACGTGCAGAGACACCAGCACTTGTCATGGTCTTTAAGTGGCTTTGGATTTGCTC
>NW_010249307.1:0-3816 GCF_000690775.1 Eurypyga helias | reverse complement strand
CATTAATGCAGATTGTCAGGGAAAAGGTACAGGAATAGCTCAAAAAGCAATGCTCTGTGGAAAGGAACAGGATGACCCTCAAGGTAAAAGGACTGAAAAATAAACTGTTTTCTTGATTTCCACTCAGGACTCTGGATTCAGAAAAACAGTTCTCTAATTCAGAATCCTAATTAAGGGATTTAATGATTCCCAACTTTAAATAGCTTCATTTATTTCTTACTCTCATTTTCAAAGTCTGTAGATGTCAGGCCGACATGGCCAGGAAACCCACTGCAAAGGAACTTGGGATTTCTAACCCAATATCCATACTCCATGGTTTGTTTTTTTTTTTTTCCCTGAGACATGATGGAGACTGTACAATATCAAAGAGTTATATGGAGAAGGAATGAAAATCCTGTGCTGAAAAACAGATAAACCGCTCTCTCTATAGACTTGTAACCTTTTTAGAGGTCTATTAGTTTGGCAGATTTGTTTGTTGGGGGTTTTTTCCCCCCATTTTACAGACAGATCAGTTTACTTTCCTTCCTTTCCTAATTAAGCTGATTTTAAATAACCAAAATAGCACAGCGCGAGTATGGTAAAGCCATCACACACTGCAAGAACTAACGCATGGGGAAGAATTAACCATACGTAGTTAATTAATTCTCAAAACGTGTTTCCTGCATTCTTCTATGTCAAGGAAAGAGCTTTACATCCAAATGGAAGAGGTAATATCCAGCATCTTCCTGGAAGGAGCCTGAAGGGTAAGCAAATCAAGAGCCGCTTCTCACGTTCTCAGTGCCACCAGACAGGTTTTCCGGCTCCAGGTACATGCAGGGCAACATTACGTTAACCAAGAGACACCAAAGCACTGCTGTACAAGTGTCTTTTCCTCTTATCCAAACTAAAACCACTTTTGTAAATGGATATTTTTCCCTGGAAACATACTTAACATAGTACTTTGTTTAAATACTGCAGGGAAGCAGCAGAACGAGGAAGCCTTGCTTGTACAGCGCATTATCTCACCATGGTTTTGGTCTCTTCATACATCTGTGATTAACAAAATCCACCAAAACCAGTTCTCTCTCCTTCAAAAAACAAAAGGTGCACTGAGCCAAAGGTTATATTCTAAAAACAGAGCCCAAATTAAACTAGACAAGGGATAAAGTTTCGGGAATTAAAAAACAAAGGAAGTATTATTAAGGAAGTATCTGTTTCATTAAGACAAAGATGGTTTTGTCATTTCATTTGTAAGAAATGTAAACTATTTCCTTTGCAGGTGCCAGAATACAAGATATATTCAAAGGTATCTAATCCAGGCACTTCCCAGGGCTTCAAATCTATGATTTCGCTCACAGAGTCAAAGATTCTTATTCTAGGCCTCCCCTAACTCACTAAAAACATACTCACCATTCAGCATGTACTTATTGCTGCTGTTAGCCAAAGAAGCCAGGGTCAAAGAGCATCCTCATCACCCTACACCACAATTTGAAGGCTAAAAAGCAACTAAAAGTAGAGATACAAGTACCTTTCCTTTGCAAAATCATCTTCTTGCCATTTGTAATTAATTTATATCTCTCAAAGTTTTTCACTATGAATCATTCTGCAGCAATTTGAGGGTTTTTTTATTTTAATCTCCTAAGATTCAAAACAGGAAAATTAAGAAAAAAATTTCTCCTGATTAATTACCTACATTGCATGAAAAAGGCAAAACCAAACAGTACAATGGCCTAGAGATTTTTGACTTCTAATATAATATTGTAATAGATGAGAACAGTGTTTTCCTTCATTTTAAGGAAGTCTTTTATTTGATATTATCTCATTAAATATTGTTGAAGAAAAACATCCCATTTACAGGATAACATCTACTTATGATTAAGCCCCTTACAGGCCTTAAACAAAAGCTGCCATCCAAGAAAATATTTATATTTATCTTTTTCTTCCTGCAATAAAAGAAAGTCCTGCAAGATCTCTGAACACGCAGTTCGTGGACTGAAATTGTGCTCTGAATGAAACCAGAGCAGTTTTCAAAGTTACCACCTTTATTCTGTTCACGAGAGCCCTTTGACTATTTGTCACTGCCCAGAAAGAAAGGTAACAGAGGCAACTTAATCTGCCAAGGTGATTTGTCAGCTTTAATACTAAACAGACAGATAAATAAATGAAATAATCAAAAGCAGAAGGTTCAAGCCCCACAGCTGAACCATCTCATTACCCCAACTCACCCCTGACATAGCCAGCACCCCAAAACCACTTCCACAGACCATTTCCCCCCCAGTTGAGAGCAAGCACTTTTTAAACCACCTGTTTCAGTGTGAATGCGATGATTTATGATTTACACCTCCTAATGATCTAAGCCCTGTGGACCTCAAGGAAACTGGAACAGATGGAATTTGCAGTGTGAGCACTAGTGGCCCTAAAATAATTTGAAGGGGTCAGCGATCCTGGTCTGTGGAAGAAGCTCCACATAAATATTATTATGAAAGCTTAACAATATTTTTAATTTCAACCAAAATAAAGCCTTGGTGACCGTAACACACCTGGAACCCAGACTTTGCTCCTTCAATCCCAGCTTGCATTTCCCAGGAGCAGCTCCAAGAAGAGTCTCCAAAGTGCCCGGCACAACTCTGGGAGGATGTTCCTGACTGTTTCAAAATACCACGCATGGCTGTCCTAGCTCACCAACATTGGGGCTACCATCCTACCTACCACGGTGGAAACACCAATGGTATTTTTTTTTTCCCTTTTGTTGGGTAAAGATCTCATTTCTACTGCTCCTTTGGCTCAGCATTATGCCTTCTCCCCACTCTGCAGGGGTGGAGGCAATCCATTTTTCTCGCACCTTCACCAAGGACTCGGCAGAAGCACCCAACAAGGTGAAGACCAATTTGAGGGTGAAGCCCACATCCTGCCTGCTCACTTAGAGCCACATAAACTCCCGGAGTTTAGTAGGTCCGAAAGTGTTAAATGAAAATGGAATTTAATCTTGTACATTTATATGAAAAAGGGCAAGTGGAAAAAAAAATCCTGGTGCTTTTAGTCCCTTTTGAATAAGTTATATCAAATAATGTCTTTTGCTAACTACATTAGAGAGCAATTAGGACTTAATGGCTGTCTAAATCCATTATCAGTGTACATTTAACCTTTCAATATTTAAAGAGAATATTTAATTTGAGCAAATTAATGGATGGCCTGTGAGACCAAATATATCTATTTGGTTTTCCATCAGTGATATTTCCCTTTAGATATCAACTTGAGTGACAAGCAAACTGGTAAAGTTGTTCCTTGCATTCGTACTTCAAATAAACATTAATAATACAGTGCAACAACAACCGAAGTAAAACGTAAAACCTTGAATAACTACCAGATTTATCTGTATTACCAGTCACATTATTTTCATATCCCCCCGGTTATTTTTGATCCCGTACAGAAAATATATTTATATAGTCATCTCCCTCCTTCTTCCCCTTTTCACGATTACTTACTCTTACATTTAAAATTTTGTTACAATTCCCTCCTTTTCATCTTTGACTTACAAAAGCATTCCCAGAACATTCCGTATTTTCATAAAAGAGGGCAAAGTTGTTTATGAATTTTCAAGACTGCCTCAGACCAAAAGTTACCTTTTAATCTAAATTACACACAGACCGACAGCTGTATCGAGTTGACAGTCCAATGGCCTGTTTTCTGAAAAAAACCCCTAAAATAAATAAGCAAGTAAACAATACCTGATTATATGAAGACCAAAGGATTCATGAAAGACCCTGCTCCTTTCATATTACAGTTGCCATGTAGTCTTCCCAAAATTTCAAAATAAAATATCATAGAATCATAGAA
>NW_010249306.1:101553-107930 GCF_000690775.1 Eurypyga helias | reverse complement strand
TTGGGTGCACCAGGAGTCAGCCGCGCGACGCGAACCACCCCGAAAAGGCGGAAAAGGGGTGTTGTTACTGAACTAAGTGCGAGGGAACCTTCTCCGGCACCGAGGGCCCGGGGCTTTGCGGGAAGTCGGTGAGAAGGGGCAGCACAAATCCCACTTGTGCCAACCAAACTGATCCTCCAAGGGCGATACATGGATTCCTCCAGTAACCGTTTTACAAAATAGGAATAAAAGCCTTCTTCGGTAAACCAGTGTCTCTTTTTCCTCCCTTTTGATGAAGTACCTTTTCTCCCTGGTCCTACGTTTTGGGATGTGGCGTGAGGTTTGCTTACAAACCCAACCTTTATTTAAAATAAGCTGTTAGGAACTATGTTCTGAGGTAATTCCATGGGCTGAGCTCTAAAACATCAGTTTATACATTTATCACTACATAAAATTAATTAACCGCAGAGTTTATTAATGCAGATGTGTGTGCAGGCATTGAAAGCATTCTGTGTGTGACGACGGAGCAGCTTGGTGATGCCAGTCGGCTGGAAGCCCTGTGGAAAAGGACGCTCCAGTGCCCCATGGCAAAGAGAAGGGATCGTGGTTTTACTCCACTACTCGCCGTCTGCGGCTGAAGGTGCTGCAAGCTGTGTTTGTGGGCAAGTCTTAGTTGTTCCAAGAAAAAACAGGCAATACAAAGACAGCTTCTGTTTGGTATTGAGCTCTGCTGAATGTATGGCTTCTGCTGAAGAGATAGATCTCTACCTACAAGATGTATGTTGGGTATATGAGCATAATGTATGTTGGATGAGGCTTGGAGCGACCTGGGCTAGTGGAAGGTGTCCCTGCCCATGGCAGGGGGGTTGGAACTGGATGATTTTTAAGGTCCCTTCCAACCCAAACCGTTCTATATATACACAATGTCACTGAGGCCCAGCTGGAGGCTTGATTCCAAAGCCACATCCCTCCACATATGCAGAGTTCCTGCACATGCTCCCTCTTCATTTGCAGAAGACCTGGGTTAGGATGGCCATTGTCTTTTTTTTTAATGTCACCTGGTACAGGACATGTTTGTCCCTCTCTGGCCTGAAGTGTATTTGTATGAGGATTTTTGTAGCTCTTTCTTTTTCATCTTTGTATTTGCCTTTTCCCTCATCGACTACAAACGCTTTAGCCATCATGCCATGTCTAGCTAATCCATGACTTCTCATACGTTACATCTTTCCAGCTTTTCTAACAAAGCTGTCTTTATCAATTTTCTAATTCTGAGGCTGGAATAGCCTTCCACAAGCATCGGGGTGAACAACCTCCTCGTCTTTGTCTTCAAGTTCACTCTTTTTTTGTTTGCCTAGCACAGACGCTCATCCTGTATATCTTGCCTTCTCATAAATCTTGGCATCAATGGGAAGGGGAAGGGAGAAAGCTTTGTAGCTAGCTTAAGACTTGGTATTGTTTTCAGGCAGCATTTTGTCCTTTTTTCAATATTGTGATTTAATTTAGATCATGAGTTCTTTGAGGCAAAAACCTCCCTACTTGCATATGTGGAAAGTGCTGTGCATACTAATGCAGCTATTTAAATGCTGAATTAAAAATACCAGGGGAGAGGTGCCCAAACCCAAATCTTCTTTAAAGCCGATATAAAAGAGCTGTACTGCTGTTTGCTTCTGCAGTAGAAGGGAAAAAGCACATGAGCCACGTTGGAATACTAGGATTAAGACACTCGTATTTTTTGCCATTTCTTTGCTGCCTGTTCAAAGCAGCAGTGCTGGTTAAGGGAAGGGAACTTCAATCTCTTGCTTTCAGAATAAAAGACTGGATGTTCAGATCCCTCCATGAACGTGCACATGGCCTTTAACTAAGTTTAGTTGTAAACCAGCTATTTCTGGACTTTTTTTTTTTTTTTTTTGCTTTGCTGCTGGGGTATTAGCATAAAGCAGCTCTAAAGGTTTCAATACATAATCGCTAAAAATCAGAGCAAGAAATTGGTCTTATTGTTCATATTAATAATATGCAGCCCTACAAACTTTTTATTGCATTTCACAGAATTTCTGCTTTATTTTATTAGGATCAAGTGAAAATTCTTATATCCAGTTCTAAACAATATGATACATTAGACCACTATAATCTTGCAATTTTGATTTTCAGATTTTTTCATGAGAATATTTGCTCACTCCCCTATGCTACTCAACTATTTTATTAATTCAGTGTTAGCACACTTAATTCTCGTTTGCTTTTAAATTAAATATTCATGTCAAATCTCTGAACTTCAGAAAAAAAAAAGTCTAGAGAAATTCAACTTTAACTCTTTACAGATTGTAATTTATTTCCTCTAATGGGAAAGCACTTTGGATTACATTCAGTCTGTATTGACTTGTCCTTAGGCAATCCCAATTTGTCTTCTCTCCAGGGTTAGCACTCCAAGATACTCAAATCAATCAGTGAGTAATCATCCCCTAAGTTTGTGGCCTGAATTCATAAAGATTAATTTCAATATAGTTTCTACCTCTATTCAAAGGAGACTGCAAAATCAAACGATCCAATTACAGATTTATCAAATATTAATCAGGAAAATCTTCCAGATCTTTCTGATGCCAACATTCTTCTCCCCTGGTGTCAGGAAAGTAATTAGCAGCTGGCTTTGATTAAATTCTTCCCTCAGAGATTACTTTCCTCAGTTTGGGGGAAGAGAAAGGAATGTACGCAAGATGATACCTGCTTCCTCATTTTAAAGTCTTTTCTGAAACACATGCAGGTTCAGCTGACTGGACATTTTTTCTTTCCACGAAGAAGGAAGAACCTCAAGTCTTTGTCCCGGAACCTGCGGCAGTTTTAACGGTGAAACCTGAAGTTTATGCCTGGCTTTTCCTGTTGTGGTACTGACATGCTCAATTCCCTTATCAGTCATTTTTTTGGTGACAGTGGCTTGCTCCTGACAGTTTGGTTGGAGTGCAGCATGAGGAATAGTCTCAGCAGCCGTAGCGACTTCAGAGAGAGGGATGTGAAAGGGAACTTTCCCAGTCACCACCACCCTCTGCCTGAAAACCAGAGTCCAAGCCCCAGCGGCTGTTCTCCTTCACCATCTCCAGGCTTGCTGGATTCCTTGGTCTGGAAGCAGAGGAGTCAGAGGTGCCTCTCAGAAGCTGTTTGGGTGCCCAAGAGAAGCAAAGGGTGAATTTTCAGCCCTTCCCCACTCTGCTTTTCCAGGGCCCAGAGAAGCTGTGGAAGCTCCACCCTTGGAGATACCAGAACTCAATGAGGTGAGTCCTGGGGTTGGACTGGAGACCTCTGAAGACCCAGCATGAAAATGTGGCTTTTCCTGTGATCAGGTGCTTCTGTCTTCATGAAAATCAGAGGGCTCCTCTCACACAAACATCACATGCTCCTGGACGGTTTAGTGTTTGTCAGCCAGCACCTGCACTGGTCCAGATAGACATGGTGTCCAGTATCTGCTCTGCTCCGTGGCACCGCTGTTGTAACCTGTTTACTTGGGTTATGTGATGGACCTGGATCCCTCACCTGGTCAGTACAGAGGAAGCTTCTCTGTCTTTCTGCGGAGACCCACCGAAGGAGACTGTTCCTGAAGCACGTCGGCTGCTTTGTAAAGCCCAGCCTCGAGGGGTTCTCCTCTCCTCTTCGCTATTTGCAGGAACAAGACCTTAGCCAAAACCTCTTTGTCTTCATCTTTATTCAGTAGCTGAAAGGTAAAACTTTTCAGCCTGTCCAAAGAGAGGCTTTTGGAATTTTTCCGTAAGTGTTAGGGTTGCAGCTTTTGCCTGTTTTCCCAAAGACAGGGTTTCATTCTCAATGTGGGTCTTTGTTGCTTCTATGGCCCAGCTCACCCTGCAGTGAATCAGGTGGGATTCATCAGAAGGCAGTGGAATTGTACCTGATGATGAGAGAGGTGCTTTTTCCTTTGTAGGTGCTTATCTGAATACTGCAGAAGCTTGTTAAACGGTCATAAAAATAATGAGAGTTTCTTTATTCTTATTGTACTTATATAAGAAACTTCAGAATGTGTTTTAAAGTATCTCTATTTCTGTGTAGTGATGGATAGTGCTGGCGCTTGCAATTTACCTAATGGCATCCATTAAACTTCATTAGGACTTTGTTAAACCGAAGTTAAGATCGTTGACATTGATTTTTGATCTCTAAAACCTGCTCGCAGCGAATCAGTAACTGAGCATACCGAAAGCCAGCCGGCTCTCGTAGCATGCCAGTCACATCCCCTGCGGTTCAAACGTCCCCACGAGCAATGGCAGAGGGAGGGAAGAGGGTCTCAGCCTGTGGCCCCTGTGACATTTGGGAGCACCACGTGTGTGACCCGCAGAGCTTAGCCCTGGGCTCGTGTTCTTTGAGTTGACAGTCTTCAGCCATCACATTGCCTGCCTCTGTCATTGCTCCAGTCGGGGAACTTCTCGTCTCTAAGCTCTAACTCAGCCTCTTTGTTTATGCGTTTCATTCCCCCCATTTGTTTTTTCTTGCATATACAACTGCGGCTCCCCACCCCGTGTTTGAAACGAGGAATGCCTGTTCCTGAATGCCAGTGAAATGGTGATGAAGTGGAAGGGAAGAAAGGTTTTAGCATACTCTTTTTTTCTAGAAAAGTAAACATCCTCTGGCTATAGGAAGAGTAAACTTCCCCTGGAAATGTATGTGTTTACATGAACAATCTCTTTCTTCTGGCATTTCCAGATACTAGGCTGGGAGATTTGTTTGCTGCCACTGGGAAAAGAGGCTTTTTAGTAAGTGGTGCAAATGCACAAGATAAGTCTTAGCATGATTTGTTTTCTTTTTGGAAAGACATCCCCTGCTGGATCTATTTCCATGAACCTGAAGGGGATTTCCTCCTTTATCTCAGGGCATTGCTCTGTCTTGCTCAGCCCCTCCCCGTCTGAACGTACATCCCAATGAACAGAGGGAGGAAGCCAGCATTTCCCTGACAACTGCCTGGGTCTAACTCTGCCGGAGCTTAGGGAGCTTTACTGGAAATCCTTTACCAGCAGAACTTCCCCTCTATCTGTAAACTACCTGTTTACATTTAGAGAGAAATCTATCCAGCACATCAGACTGGGACGTGCCATTTCCAAATGTTCCGACCTTCTTTGAATAGGAGCCCTGACATGGTTACCCAAATGGATCTGAGGCTGTGAGGCAGACATTAATTCATCTCAATTAGTATTGTAGCTTTTAATGTTTGGCTGATGAGTGGGAGGTTGAGCTTTACGAATTTTATAATGTACGTGCTAGGCATATTTTTCCTGGGGTGGCAGCATGAGCTGCTCCTGCCTTCAGCCCTCCCCACTCACATACAGGGAGCGGGGGGGAATTCCTGTCCCCTTTCTCTCTAGGTGTCACTTCCACCAGCACCTCTGGGATGCTGCTGCATCCAGTGTGGCCAGGATGCCTGGAAAGTGGAACGGAGCCTGTTTGCAGGTTGGGTGTTTCAGGAGGTATTTACATTTATGACTGGGAGGTGTTGTTCCCCCTCTGAATCTGCCTCTTTGTGAGGGCAAATAGGGAATTTAGGTATCAGATGTTCAGTGCTGAGACTGTCACCAAGGTTGGAGGCCAGAAGTAACCTGGACTGACCTTGGTGTGACCTCAATTTGTTCCACATTGAACTTGAAAAGGGACCGTTTTGCATCAGGACTACACCAGAGTGCTGCTGTTGTGCTTGACTGAGGTCCACTGCTCCCAGGTCTCGGCTGGAGAGATCTGTGAGGAGGAGGAGGAGATGGAGCTCTCCCCCTTGATCTCCCAGTGGGAAAGACAGCAGGCTCAGCAGGCTGGAAGCACTCTGAATCCTCACTCTTGGCCATGGTGGTCCTCAGCTGTGCATCTGCTCTGAAACGTGGTCTTCCAGGCGCTTGGCTCCGGGTCTGCATGCCAGATGTGCTAGGTGGCAGGTAAGGAGACAGGTTCCCATCAGAACTGTATCAAATTCCATGTTTTTATGGGGCATTTCTGTTTTGCTAAATCTTTATTTTTCCATCTGGAAAGTGTTCTCCTAGAAAATCTGAGAAGTCAAAATTCTGGCTTGAACATTGTGCCATGCCTAATGGGCTACTTAGTCCTCTAAATTCCTCATTTATTGTTTTTTAAATATATGGGGTCATACTTTTTAACCCTCATGCTTATGAAGTATGTCTTGCAAAAAGCTTTATGGCATCGTGTGCTGCCTGTGAGTTATGAGACTCTGTTCCTGCCTGGCAGCGAATGAAAGGGCCCAGCATCTGGCAGTATGTAACACCAGATATCGCAAAACTCCCCACTTGGAGGAGATGGGATGGATGATGGATGTTGTGATAAAGTATCTCTTTTGACGTGTAAGTCAGGACAGTTGGAAGCCCTTTCTATACAAATTTACAGAGCTGGAAGCTTGAGGAGATCAGTCA
>NW_010249306.1:99215-101539 GCF_000690775.1 Eurypyga helias | reverse complement strand
GAATGCTGAAAATCCTGCCCTCTCTTGTCCTGTGCATTAGGAGCAAATCCATGACTCGGTTCTGGTGAGAGGGAGGTGAGTAGTACCCAGAATTTCAGGGGTCAGTCCAGAAAACCTTGCAAAATCTCATCAGGATTTTTGTCACCCACATTTAGAGCCCGTTGAAGTCAATAGAAGAGTTCCCAACGCCTTTAGTGAAAACTGGAGTAAAAAAAAATTGAGATTCATTGCAGATTAGTAATTCCCCAAACATTTCTTATCATGAGTCACTGAATGAGACAGAATCCTGTGTGAAGCCTCTCTGCCCAGGCTCCCCAGCATGGGTCTGGTAAAATCGTTACTGTAGAGCAGTAAAATTGCACGTAAAATGGTTACTGTAGAGCAGCCTTGGGTAATAATCATTGCAGTTATTGAATTTTGTCTTGTAAGATATCTAGAGCTAAACTTATTAACTCTGAGAGCATCTTTATTGTTGAGAGCAACATGCTGCTGCTGACAAATCTGGTTAGGTGCTATTACATATATCTGTCACCAAACTCTTGTTCCTACTTTGCTATTTTGCTAATGCAGTTTTGGCCTAATTCCATGGCACGGCACCTATTTATGCTTTAGAAAGAATAAGAAATACTGTAATTTCCTGAACACATTCCTGGTAGGTTTAATATTCTCTTTTACCCGTTTAGGAACAACATACAACCAACTAATTTGTCACTGACAGATTCCTTTTCTTATGTTGAAATGACTGAAACAAACGACTGAAAACTACATTTTGCATGTGTCAACCTCCTCCTTTCTAAAGGTAACCTAAAATAAAGGCTCTTCACTTTCTTACATGAACTTCAGAAGAAAACATCAAGCATCCTCTTCAACAGTTATGAGATGAACAGATGAGACATGTAAGATGATCAAAGGGAGACTAAAGTTAGCTGAAATGCTCGGCTCGTATGGTGAAACCATAACATGCTGTGGGTTCACATGCTGCATTTCAAATTTAAACCTGCAAAGGGCAGCCGAAAGCTTCCTTAATACAGACCAGTTTGAGTCATTATTTGTCAATATCTTTAAAGCTACAGAATAAAATAAAGAGGAAGAAAGCCACTGTTGCAAATGATCAGTTGATCCCATTTTCATCTTGGATAAATGCTGATGGGACGAAATGGGTGTAGTGGGGTCAAACCGCAGTGCTACCTGGGCAGCATCATTCCTCCTGCGTATTGCTGATTCCCTGCTGAGTCTTTAGTTGCACCTCCAGTTCCTTCCCAAACGGGCTAAGGCTGCTGTCGATGCACAGCACTGACAGCCACGGCTTTGGCTGGAGCTGAATTAATATTTGTTCCAAACCTGTAGATGAACTACGTAAGACTCAGAGACACAGCAACGTGAGTACAATTTTCTTGAACATATAATTTTATTTAAGCTCCCTACAGCAGACCCAACATCTTCTGCTGTCTTCCAAATGCTATCTTTAGCTTCCCTTTGACAGCCAGTATAAATCAGTGGCTGGGGTGTCTAACAAAAGGCATCATCAAGCATATCTCTGTGTACTTGAATATTCAAACTTGCATCTTTATTCATCTCCCTACAGTGATTCCAAAGTTGCTCATCACCAACTATGGTGATAAACCCTAGGAGCTGTGAGCTCACTGGAGGCTTCTCCATAGGCAGCCAAAGAAGTCCTGTTAAGCCATGGTATGATCATCATTTCGTCATCCTGAAACTCGTCTGCAGCGTCCTCTGGGAGCAAACCCTGCTCCGCTGTTCTCAGCCTGTTCTGATCCATCTGTATGGCAGCGTATAGCTCAAGAGAAAGGAGGAAGGAGACTTGTTCTCCCACTTTCCAGCCTCCACCCATCCTTTCTGCCTTAAATAAACAAGTCTTAGGGTGAACACTTTGAGGGAAGAATGCTTTGGGGTCAAATAGTTAGGTAAAGCAGTCTGATGTGGAAAATCAGCAGAAGGGCTGAATCTCTTATGAAGCTTTATCCTTTTCTGTTCTGTTCACTTTTTTCACCAGGATGAAGCTTTTGGGCAAGCTGCCTTCAACTGGTGGGTCATGCTGCTCTGTCCCTGTGGCCACCAGCGGCTGCACCTATTTCTGAACACACCTGTGCTGTTCCTTGGAGTGTTTTTTCGGAAGTAAAGTGACTTGTGGAGAAAATGAAGTGTTTTGTAAGTGTGGGATGACATTATGGAGCTGATAAAAGGAATGTATTTTGAAAGGTCACTGAGGCAGGGTGGCTGTAGTGTACACACATCTCTCTTGTAGCACGTTAGTGCCTGGCAGTCTCGTTTTGAACTTGCCTGCCCCTCCAGTCTTCCCCATG
>NW_010249306.1:76730-99195 GCF_000690775.1 Eurypyga helias | reverse complement strand
GGTGCAGGGCAGGACGGTCACCTCGTCAGCCAGAGGGCAGAGGAAATGAAAGCACTGCTCTCTGGAGCCCCTCGTGAATATTTATCGTGGCAGTGCTAAGCATTTCTATTGAGCTGCCCAGCCCTTAAGGGTCTGGAGCTGATTTTGTTGCTGATGTTTACTTTAGAAAATGCATGCCAGGAACCAGCCGAAAGCACAGATGAAATGTTTCGCTGCACAGCAGTGACAGGGGGTCGTGACAGGCATCTCAGCGAAGACCCCCCAGTCTGTCGTTATGTTTGTGACAGTTGTTGCCCCTAATGTGCCTGGCCAAGAGGACGGCAGGGCAGAGCTGATCAGAGATAGACTAATCACCCCCAAAAAGACCCCAGGGTGCAGGTAGAGGGGGCAGAACCAGTTCGCATCAGCTGAGGATCTGGTTGGCCAACTGTGAGCTCTTGGGGAGAGGACTCAGCTCTCACTGCCAGCCGTACCCCTTCTCCACCCCTTCTATTCCCATGGAATAAACCCCAATATTTTGATGTTACTAACCCAGGTAAGCCCACAAGCTCTTCTGCTTGGCCATGCGTGGATGTCGAGTGGTTGAAATACTTGCTGGTATTTAAACTGAGCCCATCAACCCTTAGCAGTAATAAAAGTCAGCGGGGTGTGTTTGTGCACTGACTGCAGATAGTTTGGGTGGAAGAAAAGTGGGTTAGACTCAGACTACTCCCTTTGTCCACATTACTGACCTTTTGCCTTGCATATTGCGTGGCCCGCGGGTGGAGGAAGGAGGATTAAAGGTTAAGAAACCTCTCTTGAAAGAGTTAGGATGCCTAAATGTTTAAAATGTTTCCTTTCCCCAGTAATTCCAGTATATATTAAAGCTAAAACCCTTCTGAGAGGTAATAAAACAGGGCAGCGGAGAAGATCATTGGGAATATTAGGAAGAAGAGACTTAAGAGCTTACTCTTGATGCTTTCAGCTTTAGACTTTGTTCCTATTTTGCTCTGTCAATCTCTTCTAGTGTTTCTTACTGTGATTTTTATTGTGTTTTTATAGAACAGAGACAGCCTCGCAAACTACTAGGGAAAAGCTTGTTGTCGTTTAGTGGAGAGGGGAAAGAACATTCCTTTGCACATTTTTTGCTGTTCCTGTTATATATCAAATTTAGAAAGTAACAAGAAGTAGCATCTAGTTTTCATTAATGCTTCAGGGATTTCTTGGCGCATATGTTTTCATTTCCAAGCACTCACATGAGAGGCAAAGGAGATGAAATTCCTCCTTCCTCGCCATCGGTGGAGTGGAAGTCTTGTCCTAACCACGGGGATCCCTGGACCTCGGTGTCAGATAGCAGGCTGGTAACCTGCTTTGTCTGTTTGCTCTAGCTCTAAAGCCAGCAGCCGTGGGAAATACGATGGTGGTTTATTAGGACTAAGGGCCGCAGTGTGATCGCGTCCCTTATGTGAGCGTTCCTCTTGACACGGTCTGGCTCACGGCCCACATGAATGTGCTCAAAAAAAAAAAAAAGGATGATATTCACATTCTTGGAGGAGTTGTGTGTTCCATCTGGATACTGCAAACCTGCTAACCCTGTCCAAATAAGTCCCATGCTTGCCTTGCTCAGTGAGTGATTTTTATGTCTTGTCAGTTATATATGTGGGTTCCTAAGGCAAGACCGAGCGTGAGCGGGTCTCGTGCCCCGTGCTGCTTCCTCGCAGCTGGAGGAGTACCCCTGGGAGATGGTCACACAAAGCGTTTGCTCCCCAGTTAAATCACAACAGTGTGTAACTCTGCTTGGGATAACTCTCCAGTCAGTAAGTCTGAAATTTCCACAGAGGTTCATTTTGTCAGCTGAGGTGTGAGCGGGTCTGGAAACTCCAGGACTGGTGCTCCCTCCTGTGCTGGCAGGCGTATGGACTGGGTGATGTTAAAAGTCTTCTCTCTCTGAAATTCGGTGTTTCTATGGAAACAGATACTGAACAGGAATTGTTCTTTCCTGCCTTTTTCTCATCATGGTTTCGTCTGTGGGAAAAAGCCAAACTTCAGGTGAAAGCCAGAGCACCCAGGAGTTTCAGTGGGGGCAGGTCCGTGTCCTCTCTTCTTCCCCCCCACAGTACTTTCAAATCGAGGGACATGGAATTAGGGACTCAAAGCCTTCCATTTGTAGTTGGGAAATTATTTCTGAATTTTAAGCAAAAAGTGACTTGTGTGACTGTGGCTTCGGTCAGAGAGTTCCAACGGCTGGAAAGGAAGGAGGCTGCAGGGTGAGGACTCTGGTTTGCCAGACTTCTCCTAACCAACCTGGCCTGGAGCACCTCTGGTTTGGGTTTCAGCTGGAATAGAAACTTAGGAAGGCTTGGAGCACTGTACCTTTACGGAAATAAAACAGTGTCTCAGGTCAAAGAGAATTTTGATGCAAACAGTTTGGGGACAGAGGGGCTGGCCCATGATTCTTGGGGAGATGAAAGCCAGCTGCTTTCTGTTGAGACATCTGGGTCTCGTCTTCATGACCGTCCTCCTGCACAAGACGTGCAGGGTAAGGAGGTGCGTGCTGGGGTTAAAGTTGGAAAGAGAAATGCCTCTGCGAGTTGCCAGTGAAGCAGCTTCTTGGCAATGAGAATTTTTGGGAATTTTTTTCCTTTTGGTGATACATTTGTGTGTCTGGATGTGCGTGTCTGCTTGGCTGGAGAGGGGGGTGGAGGCTGCAGGGCTTGATGCACTCAATGGATTCGGCACTTCTGAGGCTTTTCTGATACTCCTGATGGCTGTTTCTTGGCACCACAGCCGGGTGATGGGTTCCCCTGTGGGTCAAGTGTCCTTATCTTTATTGCAAGGTGTTTCCACTAATGGATGACATCCTGCTTTCATACCAGTCTTGCTGTGAAGGGTGGCAAATCCTTCAGGACCAGCTATCCCAGCACTGGTCAGAAATGCAGAATGGAATAAATCCCAGTAATTTAGGATGTTACTAATCAACCTGCAATGACACTCTGGCTACGCTAGAGAAGAGGCAAGGAACAAGAAAGGAGGATGGTGAGCGGTTGAAGGACAGGTTCTGCACTCAGTCCCAAACCAAACCAGAGGCTGATAGCACCGGTGAGTCTCTCGCAGGTTGGCTTGTGAATAAATCTCTTTTTAGAAGACTACTCATTTCTGTGGCATTCAGAGGCAAAGAACAGATCTCAGGAAGCCCATCAGGTCCTGATACCAGCGACGAGAGGGAAAGCTGTCCGTTGCCCTCTTAGCCACCCTGTGAAGGGAAATCAGGACTTTCCAATGATTTTGAGGCTTTCCCCAAGTCTCCCCATGTGTCTGTGTTGGGCTAGAGCCCCTGATGGGATCTAAACTGGCATAGCTCTCGACTCCAAGTAGACATCTTGTCATGGGTGTCTACTTCTTTAGCAGCCTGCTGTCTCTCACCCCATCCTCTCAAATGAAAGGGAGATGTCACTAGAAAAAGCTGTTTCTTTATTCATACAGAAAAGAAAGAGTTAATATTTCTTTTTATTTTTCTTAGGACTTGCCTTCCTGTAAGTTTTGGTATTTAAAATTAATGAAGAAAATGAGAAAAAAATGTGGATCAGATTACTCCTTCTCAGCTGTTTTGCTTTTTCTGGCAAATTGTTGCTTGTAGAGTTCTGGCATTTTATTTCTCTCTCTCTTTTTTTTATTTTAATAAGCATTGACATCTCTCATCATGGTCTCTTTCTTGGGAATTTTATGATGGGTGGATGGCCACTCACTCCTGGTCCTGCTCTTCAGGGTATCTTTTTGCAAGCCAGTCTCCCCCTCTTTCTTCCCTACTCCAACATGTGGGTGTCTGACTCAGAAAGCTGGAGACTCGTTATCGAGTTTTCTCCTGTAACTTACCATTAATTAACTTGTGACTCAACGTATTCATGTTAGAAGAGATAATTTACAGTTTTACTTGTGCTTTGCCTGTTTCTGCGTGCCGTGTGGAAGCGTGATACAATTCCTTTGAAGCTGGTAAGATTTGTGGGTTAGATGGGGTTGTGGGTGCCCCATACCTGGAAACATTCAAGGTCGAGTTGGACAAGGCCCTGAGCAACCTGATCTAGTTGAAGATGTCCCTGCTCGTTGCAGGGGAGTTGGACTAGACAACCTTTATCCAACCCAAATCATTCTATGATTCGATTTGCGGTGGTGGTGGCAGTACTGGTGTGCTAGAAACAGGCTCAGAAGGAAAAGGTTTTCCATAAGCAATGAGCTTCTTGCACAAGTGCAGCTACGTCGGAGGAAGCACAGCTGCGGATGGTGACCTGCCACAGCAGGGCTGGCCATGCCACTCTGTTGCCCCAGCACAAAATACTGGCACGGGGTTGTTCACTCCATGCTGGCGCGGTTGGGCATCTTCCATCAACAATGGGGCCAAAGGCCAAAGACCCCCATGCAGAGGGTCCAACCTTCCCCAGCTGTTAGATTTCCAAATGAAGCGGTGTTAACAGAGTGGAGGCTGCTGGCAGCAATTAATAAATACTGCTGGGGTTTCGGCAAGTGCTGGGTGTCTGGACAACCCCTCCCTCAGAGCTGTGCAGGGCGATGGGGACCATTGCAGAAGGAGACGTTGCAGATGGCTTTCTGCTCATGCCCACAGGCGTACCTGCTAGTGTTGGTCAGAGGGGACCCCCCTCCTTGTAAACTTTCAATGGCCATAAAACCCCCATGTTTCTCTTTCTTCCAGTTTGCCATTTAGGACTGTTTTGAAAACTAAAGCAATTAGGAGAAGGAAAAATTGTTAAAACTGAAGAAATTGCGTTGAGCATCGAACCGCAAGCCTAGGGCCAACATGCTGACAAGGAAAACAGCTAAAGCCGCTCGCAAGCTATTCAAAACACTCCTGCAACCAAATAAGTACAATAAAAACTACAAACCTAATCTTTAACTTTAGCTCACAGTATTGGGGTTATTAAAGTTATTAGAATCCACTCTTTGGAGGGCTTGGGGACTCCGTTAAGGTATCTGCGGCTCATTGAGCCTCACGTAGGAATTTTGCCCGGGGGGATTTTCTGGTTAATGCATATGTTGACTGGCAAATTGCTTTCTGTCTGCAGAGCTGGCTGGGCGAGTGGCTGGGATGATTCCATATGGAGGTACTGCTGCTGCTGCTGGAGGTGAAGAGAACAGAGTGGGGAAAACTCACAAGTAATTCAAAACCTGTGTGTGATTTAGCCTCCTGGTGCTCTAGCCGGCTATAAATATTAAACGTGGGTTTGGGATGGGATTTCAGCTTGGCCCGTTGGCTCCCTGTCCTGGTGTGCAGCATCCTCATCCATTTCTGAGCCAGAGGGGTGGGCTGCTGTCCGGGCAGCTGTGGCTCAGAGGAGCAGGATGCTTCTCTCCTCTCCTTATCCAGTTGTTCTCTCCCTCCATTAATCACCATAATAGCAGGCTGGGGAGAAAAAAAAAAAAGAAAAAAAAGAGTTTAAAAATCTCTATTTGTCTGTAGGAACGTGTCAGAATTGGAGCCATTTCTTTCCACCCCTGCTGTCGGGGACACAAAGCCCAAGGGGGAGGGAAAGTGCTGGGTTTCAGTGTCTTGGGATGGGGGGACCCCCCACTGCTGCATGTCTGTGGGGGTGTGAGACCTGCCAAAACTGCTCTAGGGTCACGGTGCACTGGATTTATTCCTTCTGAGGGCCATAGAACATCTTTGCAAGGGAGTTGCAATGCAGCGCAGAACTGTATTTCCATGGAGTACCAATGCTTGTGCAGAAATGTTTCCCGTTTGTTGCAAATATAGGATTCAATTAGTAGGCAAAAGCTTATTAATCCAGGATTTCTTTGCTTTTAGAAGGGCTGGGGAGGGAAGAGGACGCTGGCACAAGCCCTTGGGAAGGCTGACCCAGACCTCACACCTGATTCATGCTGCATGGGATGCATCACAATCCTGGGTAAATTGCTCCCTTTATTAAGCGCACTTAAGGTCGGAAATGAGTCCGTCTAATTTGAGTCATACCAGACTAAAGTTTGACTTCCAGCTGCGGTAACTTTTGCTAACATTGCCTGCTAGGCTGCAGAGCACTCTCCTGTGAGACTGTAGAGGTTTGTGTATTAGACACTTTAGATATTATGGCCAAGACACCTGTTAATATTTTCCTTCATGAGAAGATTAATCTATTGAGCTTACGTCTTTTGCTATAAAAATGTATTTTATGTTGTTCTTTGAGTGAATGATGAGCCTTTTCAACTTAGCAGCACCTTGTATTCTTGGCTCCAGGCACGGGAGATAATTTTTCCTGTAACAGTTTTACAAAGTGCAAGTGTAAAAGTAAATAACCCTTCACGCTTTCCTCACGAGGACACGTATTACTGTGGGTGCTTTTGGTCAAACACCACATTTTATAAAGAATACTGCATTTTATCAAAGCATCTTTCCCCAGTCTCTTACAGTTTAGTTATTTGCATCGTTTGGTCAGAGGATTTGGAGTTTTCACTGCAGATGCAAATGTTTCCAGACAATATTTTTATAAAATCCAAAGTTATTTCATTTTCTTGGAAGATTTTTTCAGGGGGGGGAAAAAATTGGAAGAGCCTTCCTGGCTAACCTCAGAAATGCTGTATGAGTCCGTGTTACTTATTCACTTGTAGAAATGTGTTTAGTTCCACAAATGCAAAGGTGCCGGCACTGCAGGTGTGTTACTGGGTGATAAGTGCTGTTCATACACTTAGTAATGCAGTGTGGAAATAAATGACCACATTACAGATTATTTTAAACTCCTGACGGGTTCCGTATGGAAAGGAAACAGCCAGTACAAATAGATTAAGCGCAGAACCTATGTTTAATGTATGAAACTCTCTGAAGGCTTCTAGTGCTAAAAAGCACTGCAGGAAAATGCAAAATCCCACGTGTTTGAACTGAATCGTTACAACTTTGGGGATTTTGCAGACTGAAACGCTAATAATTATTGTACAGCAATGGGCTCCTTTTCTTTCCCATCCTCGCAAAGCTGCTGTGATAGATGCACGTCACTCCCGGACGGAGAGCATCTCTAACAGTAATGAAAGCACCCCATAAAGCAGTGGGTATTAGCAGAGCATAATCATTAAGATGATTTCACTCCATAATGAGATGTTGCGGAGTACAGCTCCATTCAAAACCCTTTAAATAATGTTAACGTTGAATATAATAACCTTACAGGGAAATAAAATCCCTCTCCGGGTCTGTTTCTGTCTCTGAAAGGGAATCAATTTTCTTTGCCTGATAGCTTTCCCCAGCACTTAACACAGATGGGGGAAGTCGGTTATTGTGAGGGTTGCCCATGAATTTCCTCCTGAAGGTCAGATCTTAAAAAAAAAAAAAAAAGGAAAGGAAAGAAAAAGAGGTCTTGTGACCCCCATCCTGATGATGTGGATGCCCGGCTGATCCCCTCTCTGGCGCATCCCTTGGGAACGACCCACCACCGCTGCCTTGGTGGGGATGGGGTCTCTGGCGCTGGTAGATGCTGTCACTGTGGTCACGGGGGTGACAGCACAGCTCTCTTAGCCCTGCCGTGGTAGGGCAAGGTTGCAGGTCTCAATTCTATGTGCTAACAGCCTGTGATTGTGTCTCCCTTAAAATACCAATAAGGAATGCAATTATAACCTGGCCCAGAGTAGTCTGGGCTCTGGCTTTTTGGGTATCTCTCTGTTTTAGCTGCAGCATCCATGACCTACGCAGTCCGAGCCAGCTGGTGCATCCAGCACATCGCTTCCATCCCCTTTGAGACAAAGCAGCGTACAGAACAAATCTTAAAAGTATACATTCCTGGCTTGCAAACCTTCTGAGCTGTCTGCTCTGTGGCTTCGGAGGAAGATTCCCAGCAAAGTGTAAAATCAGGGAGCCCTTTTAATAATGCACTTGATTTCCCTTCTCACGGTGCGGCTGTGAGAGGAAGGGTGCCTGGTTCCCCTCGGTTTGCTCCGCTCTGCAGCTGTAAAAACCGTGAGTTAACATTTTGGGGTGAAACCATGACTGTTCAGGCCAACTTCTGCTCTCGGTTACTGTGCCGTAAGTCTGATGAAGCCAAGATTAATAGCCTTTAATGAGCTTTCCAGGGATAACAGAAGGCAGAATTTGGCCCACGATGTCTCTTCTGCAAAACACAAAGCCCGGGGAATGTGTGTGTTAGCTAATGAAATGCCTGCAGTTGTCAAAGTGGGGTTCAGGTACTGGGGCGGGGGGGGGAGCATTTAACAGAAAAATACAACTCGGAAGTAATTTTCCCCATAAAATCCCAACTGCAGAGTGTCACCGTAATGCATTGTAATGACTGGGAGGGGGTGTAATTTTAGAAAGTGGTTTTAAAATGCTGTTCTGGAATACATCTGGATTCTCTTAGGAACAAGCAAAATCTCATCAGGGACCACTTCAAAGACCATTTCCTCATGGTTAAATTATCTCGCGTGAGCCTGCTGTTGCATGTACATTGTTACATTATGTATGATTTTTGACTGTTCCTAATATGAACAAACTGCACAATATTCCATTAGTGATTTTCAATTTGTTCCGAGCCTTAAGTCCTGCAGGCAACCCGCCTTGCTGGCTTGGCTTCCTAGGCGTACGTCGGGGAAAATCGCAAGCCCTCCAGCCTCATGTCCTGCCCAGAGGCTTTGGAAACTGGAATTAATCATGGTTTTTTAGTAAGCACGCCAATGTTATATTTATCATGGTGTTTAGGTTGCTTTCAGAGTTTGTATTTTTGTAAAAAGGCGTGTTGATGCTGCTGCGGTGTACCACAGCTCAGCTGCACGGGTCTGATAGCCAGTCTCGGCATCCCCTCTCTGGGATGTAGGTACAACATGCCGCTGTCACGCCGGGTGAGGTCTGAGCAGGTTTTATATTCCCATTTCTCCTTTTTAGCTGGCAGGTGGATGGCTCTCCTCGCTAAGTGAGGGAAATGATGCTCAGGCAATGCATGTGCATTGGCAGGGAAGAGAAAATGATGTCATTTGCTTCCCAGTGGGGTACACCTGAACGATACAGATGTCTTTTTATGCCAGTACCATGATTGCACAACAGCGCATCCCATTAAACCCATGTAGCTGCCTAAAGCTTGTGATCTGCCCATATTTCTCAGGATACTCTCGTAGAGTGACTCTTCTGTCATTTGGCAGATTAAGGGAGTGCAATTGCTGCCCTGTATCTCTTGCTATGGCACAGCCCAGCAATTGCTGCCTGCTGCAAAGTAGGATTTGTAAACAAAATATATACGTAAGATCTTACGGTGGATGTTTGGTGGGAATATAGCAGGGTAACTCCATCGTGTTGGTTGTATCAATAGTGAATGTCATCAGCTTCCTCTTTAAATCAAATCCAAATTATTCTGGGGGCCAAAATCATGAGGAGTTTAATAAATCCACAAGGTAATTATTAGCTTCATTTTCTTCCATTTCCATAGGTGTGCTGTCTCATTTTATATTCCATCCAAACCTTCTCCTCTTTCACTTTGTGGCCTGTGTATTTTGGGTCTGTACTCATGCATATGCTGCTGGTGGTGACACATGATGCAGAGGGCGTACATCTAAAAAGATCGCCCCTTCTTTAATTTACAGGAGATTTCTGCCATCTGTGCTAACACAATGCATCAGGTCACCTCTTGTTGACTTCTCGCACTTGGGCCAAACTTTGCAAGTCAATAAAATGCATCGGTGCTTTCCTAATATTGCTCTTCCATGGAAGCAATTGCTCCAGCTGCTGGAAGGACATTATTCACCTGCCAGAGGGATGGAGGGTAGAATATAAAATACTTTCTCTCTAAAGATATAGCCTGTGTTATGAAAATGATGTTGCATAATCTTCTGTCTTTTCTGGCATATAATTTTCACCACGTTATCATCCATATTATTATATGTCTTTCATCAGGGCGTAGTGTGTCTGAGAGTGTCCCCCTTGCTTGTCACCCTGGGACTGGCCACGCTGTTGTCTGGTGTCTGGCACAGCTGGTGCTCCGTGGAGGCATTTTCAAGATGCCCTGGGGCGTATCCCTGGAGATGCCATGCGGCCCACCTTTCCCCATAGGATTATCTGCCCCAGCCCCACATCCTTATGGCCATGGGGATGGCAGAGTGCTCCACACCCAACAGCCGCTGCCAAGGGAAACTCCCAATCTGCTTATTTAGCTATAGGATACTAAAGTCCTCCTTCTTTTCCAGGGTCCATGGATGAGCTGTGCCAGGCACTTGGTTCTCTTGGCTCGCTGGTGTTCACGACTGACCCCCTGCAAACTGCGGCTGAGGCCTGTGTGCGGTCCCTGGTGTGATCAGGTACCTCTCACAACTGCTTGGGTCTAAGAAAATAATAGAGAATTTAGAAGCAGAGGGCTGGAGCACCCCTGCTGTGATGAAAGGCTGTGAGAATTGGGCTTGTTCAGCCTGGAGAAGGGAAGCTCCGGGGAGACCTTATTGCACCTTCCAGTGCCTGAAGGGGCTACAAGGGTGATGGGAGGTGGCTTTTTACAAGGGCCTGTAGTGACAGGACAAGGGGTAACGGGTTTAAATTGAAAGTGGGGAGGTTTAGATTAGATATCAGAAAGGAATTCTTTCCAGAGAGGGTGGTGAGGCGCTGGCACAGGTTGCCCAGAGAAGCTGTGGATGCCCCATCCCTGGGATTGTCCAAGGCCAGGCTGGATGAGGCTTGGAGCAACCTGGGCTCTGGAAGGGGTCCCCGGCCATGGCATGTCCCCTCCCATGGCAGGGGGGTTGGAACTAGTTGATCTTTAAGGTCCCTTCCAACCCAAACCAGTCTGGGATTCTATGAGGATTCTAGAATAGAATGTGAAAGAATGGAATGGAATTGAATGGAATGGAATGGAATGGAATGGAATGATGGAATAGACTAGACTAGACTAGACTAGACTAGACTAGACTAGAATAATGAGATGGAGAGGGAAAGGGAAGGGGAAGACCAATTCCTGTAGCCTGCTCTTCCCCCGGTCTGTGCAGGGAGGGCTGCTGGCTCCTTGCACACGTGCAGTCAAACACGCCTGCGAAGCAGAGCTCTCCTGGAATGGAATAGACTAGACTAGACTAGAATAATGAGATGGAGAGGGAAAGGGAAGGGGAAGACCAATTCCTGTAGCCTGCTCTTCCCCTGGTCTGTGCAGGGAGGGCTGCTGGCACATGTGCAGTCAAACACGCCAGCGAAGCAGAGCTCTCCACTACGATGTTGAAATGCGATGGCTAGGAATAGCAGGGATGGGGAATAACCACACTGATTGACTGAGCAGTGAAAGTCAAACTGGTCTTTTACTAGCTTGGATGGGTTTCAGCTGCACCCAGAAGGGTTCCTGAAGGTGGTTCTGAGATAGAGAGAAAGATAATTTGCCAAGAGAGTGCAACCACCCCTCTCCAAGCAATCCCCTCATGGAAACATGGGAGAAGGCTGCTGTTTGCTTTGAATCATTCCTAGCGCTGTTGCTGAAGATTTTAGACCTTTATTTTGAGTCCATGTGTAAAGGAATAGAACAGTCTCAATTTTCCTGCCCAGAATGAGTGTCATTAAGATTTAGCTTGTTTCCATTCTTCCCGAGAGCACAATATCAATTGAGAATCGAAATTTTTAAAAAATTAATTACAGAGAATATATTGTCTTTTTATCAGTTAATAATTTTGTGTGTGATCTGAGTCACTTTTTGTGAATCAAATATAATCATCCTCATAACACAAGGTAATTAAATGAATCATAAAGCGATGGCAATTACCTCCCTTCTCCTTGGGAAATTCTTATCTGGGATTCAGCAGGGCTGGGCTGGCTATCCTGTGGGAAGCTGGCAATGCTGGCTGTGGGTGTTATGCGTGCAGCACGGCTCGGCAGATTGGGTGGTGGTACAGGGTGGAGGGTAAATGGGATGGGATCTGAAAATAGGGATGAGCTTCGGATGGAAAATGAAAACGTGGAGCAGTAGAAGAGATTCGTGATTCTTTTGTCAGGTCTTCTGGTCCCTGAGCACCACTTGGTCGGTGTGGAGGGGGCTGCCATGGAGGGATGTGCTTATTGATGGTGACCACTAACAAATGTGTTAACCAGTAACCAAAATGGGCTGAGATGGAGACTAATGTCCAAGTTAAATGTCTAATGGAGGAGATAGGTGGTGTTAGAGAAACCTCTGATGGTCTAGGGTCCTGGGTTTCCAGGATGTCCTAACATCTGTCAGTGACCAGAAGGCTTCCCAGAGGTTTTGGACTCTTGTACTTTGAACTAGGGAACAACCCCATGCCCTGAGAGGATATAAACACTGCTGATGGTCACTGCCCATCATCCCAAACACCAACCTGGCCGGTGCAGGGAATGAGCCCCAGCAACTGATGCTGCATCCCTGCTCCCAGGTGGGAAGCTCTGGTGCTATAGGGAGAGCAGGGTAGAACCTGCAGTCTGCGGGGCAGGACTGAACGAGCTATGTGCAGGGAGAAGAAAACAAAAAAAAGATCTATTGCTTCATTTTATAGATACTAGAGGAGGTATTTTTATAGCCCATCAATACACAAGGTCATTTTGTTCAACCTACTTTAACACGTACTATGTATGTATCCAGCAACTTCAGCTCCGACACTTTTCAGCAATCCAATAAACCCAAAGTAGATTTCTTTTTTTAATTGACTCCAATATAGCTTAAGGTACACATTTGATAACCTGACATTACTTCTGGTTTGATGTCATATGCAATTTTCTCAAAGCTATTTGACTTCCAGATCAGCACTTCTGGCTATGCTTTGTTTTTCTGTCATTGGTGGGTTTGGGGGGAGTTTATATCACCCCACCCCACCCCCTATTTTCTACACCATAAAAATTCATGACTTTTTAATGTTTAAAGAAATTAGATTTCCAGGTAACTTGGATTTTCTCAAACTGAAAACACAGGGTGTAAGTACATATGGAGAAATGATAGATTTTTAAAGAAATTTAATAGCCAAACACAGAGAAATTAGATTCAAGTGAAATCAGGTACTTTTTTTTTTTTTTTAAGCCAACCAAAACCATTTCATTATATCATAGATGAAATCTGAGGGGTATTTGGAGGTTATTTAGTCTTTCTGTTTAACATATTTTCTATTTAAAGTGAATGAATTTTGCCATTTATGGCAAATGAAATGTCAGGAGGAAATATTCTGGCATTTCTGAATTTGCCAATTTGCTAAATTCAGGCAGAATTCATATCTCATTTTGTTCTTCCCAAAACACTTTTCTGCTAATTTTTAATTAATCTCTGAATTTATGCTCTATAGAAGAAAAGGAGTGGGAAGAACAGACTTTTAATTAATTTATACCAAGACCTGGGAGATGCAGCACTGGGGAGGAGCTGCAAGATGCCGGTGGGTCCTGTGGGACCACAGGAGATGGCACCTCAGAGGTCTTGGAGAGGTTTTGTACACTTTCTCCCCCTGTCCCATACTGATACAACCTCTCTCTTTATCTGAGTCCTGTTTAGAAAAGCAAACAAAAGAAAAACACAGCAACATAAAGTCTGTTTTGAAATCCGAACAGTGATGGGGCCATCCACTGAAATAATCTGATAAATATAATGCATTTTTTATAAGGTGTTTCAGATGTTATTTCTGATCTGGAGATTCACCTGGGTATTTGCTAATCCTGTTGAGAAAACAAAACAAAACAAAACAAAACAAAACAAAAACCTACAGTAGGAATGAAATTTTTCACAGCTCTTTTTGCTCAGTGAAGAGAAGAAGATGAAATGTTTATGATCTGTCGCAAATCAATATAATTCTGGAAAGTCTTTGACACATTCATATTTTTTATGAAAGAGTATGAGAGGATGGAGAATACTAGAAAAAACAATATTAAAGAAAGCTGACACCGTTGTTTGTGATCTGATCGGGTGTGACTGATGTACCATCAGCCGAGAAACCCAGCAAAACATGACCCACAAACGGTGAATTGAGAGCCGAGATGAAGCCAACTCCCCGGTGGGTTTCCTTTTATTAAAACAAATGATATTCATGTTTTATGAAGTGCACAGTAAATCTGTCGTATAACTGTAAGATGATTTTTATTCTCGGGCTTGAGAATGCAGTTGTATTTACTTTAGGTATCTGAGATTTGTAGCCGAACTGTGGTGTGGATACGTTGCAATGCCTCCAATATCCATGTTTCTCAACAGGCAGAGCTGGAGACAGAGCTGGATGCAGAGCATGTGGGACACACTGTAAGGTGGTCACCTGGGTCAAGGGACTGTGGTTGGAAAAATTAAATGTGGCGTTTTTATAGCCAGTTGGAATTGTTGTGGCACCATATTGCAAAATGTAACTATTACTCTATTGATTTGTTGTAAAAAAGGGTGCCTTGGTACAGTTTTATGCATTTTGCCTATTCTGAGGTCATTGTGGGACACACTGTAAGGTGGTCACCTGGGTCAAGGGACTGTGGTTGGAAAAATTAAATGTGGTGTTTTTATAGCCAGTTGGAATTGTGGTGGCACCATATTGCAAAATGCAACTATTACTCTGTTGATTTGTTGTAAACAGGGTGCCTTGGTACAGTTTTATGGATTTTCCCTATTCTGAGGTCATTTTGTAATTTAACGTTGTGTGCTAAAATCAACCAACATTTTGACAAGGGTTGGGAAGAGTTTTTGTCAAAATGTTGGTGAAGTTTGACAAAGCTTTGACAAAGAACCAAGGAAAATCATTGGTTTGGGCTGAGCTTTGCTCTGAGTTTTGAACTTGCATTCAGAGCAAGGACATCCATACACAAGGACATCTTGGCAAGAGCCAAGTCACTGCTTTTTTGGACCACTGCAAACTAAAAATGAGAACTGCTGACGACGAACCATCTTTGAAATTATGGCGAGGAGGGAGCAGATTCTGCTGTGCTTGATGGAGGAAGGCCGGGAAGAGGAGATGTGGACAGGTTCTCAGACGCTCCTCCCCATCATACAAACTCTGTTCATTATTAATGCGGTGGAAAGGGTTTGTAACTAATGCAAAATTTGGTAGAGCTGCCCCATGCCTGCTTTTCACTTGCTAATTTGATTCAGGTGATTACGGTTCTTGCAGAGCTGGTTTTGGTGTTTTAAAGGATGTTCAGGTGGTTGCAGGGCGTATCGGGGATTTTCAGCATTCCATGCCATTGTGGTATGGAGGATTTATTCATTTAAACAAAGCAGTGATGGAAAACTTTGTTCTTGCCGTGGAGTCATCGAAGGAAACCACAATACATGCAGATCACATCAAGAGTGTGTCCGATTTACATGATGCACATTACTTAGGAAAAATGGAGTATGAAGAGACTAGGAGAAAATAAAGGTGTATGATTTCCTTCGCTGCCACTCTTGGGTTTGTCCTATATCATTTTGAAAACACAAGACCACTTAAAAATATCCTCCAATTGTCCATGTCTTTGTTTTCTGTCTGAGACGTCTATGGCTTGTTACGCACTATACTCTTGGCTTTCCTGCAATCTTCTGGCTGTTTAGCACTGAAATAATGTGATCCAATTTTCTTTGTTGCCATAAAGGCCTTAATTATGGCTTCACGGGATATTGTAATCAGAATCCGTAGGATTTTCTCATATGTCAAAGTGACGTCTGCTTCAAATTCATCAGTGTCCTTGTGTTGTTGTAAGCACTCGGATAGTCTGGAGGTCATGCCTCGCTTCACGTGTCATTGCGGAAGATGAATTTATTCAGCATCGCTTCTCCTGCAGCAACACAAACTATCAGCTGGCTTTGAGTTTTTGCCTTTATCTTTAGGTTATTGCCGCGCAGAAACGCGATAATCTCTCATTTGTGCCAGCGCTGATAACGTCTTTCCTGCTTTGATTTTTCTGTTGACATTTGCAGGAAGAGTTTTCATTTGGCTCAACCGTACGCCGTGAGTCGACCTGGGACGATGGGGTGGGCGCTGCAAAGGCCCACCCCGGTCACCCGCGGCTTTGCTTAAGTGACGCAGGGGCTTTGTGTCTGTGCCAAAAAAATGCAAAAAGATTTTTCGTAGACCGCTGTTATCATGCGTTTGCTGGGCTATGTTTTTATCACAAATACATTTTTATTGAGAAAATGGTGTTGGCTTGTCACCAGCCCATGTATTTCCAAGTCACCTCCCCAGGAGCAGAGGTGGTGGGGATGGAGCCAGGCTTTGCAGGACTGCCGGTCTCTTCCCATGGGGGACAGGCGTTTCTGAGAGCAGGAGGGTTTTCAGCCCCGGCCAGGGGAGGAGAAGGGGGGTTTGGTGCTGAGTGTGTGCCCTGTGGGTGAGGCAGCAGGTGTCGGAGCAGAAACAATGCGCCCTAACAGCAGAATGTTCCGTAGGGCCGGGAATTTGTTAAAATGCTCAACAATGCATGACCCAGGCTGAAAACAAGAGGCTGGGGGCTGCAGCGCCAGGAGGAGGGCTCATGCCACCCAAACCTTGCTAGCCAGGCTCCTCTGGTGCAGGCTGGCAAGTGCTGGGCTAGCTTCTTTCCTAGGGAAGTGAATTAAATTCCTTTTGTTATTCAATCATTTCCCAAGTGTCTTGCCAGTGGCTCACATGGACAAAGAACCCGCTCCGTGTTTCTCCCATCTGACCTCCAGTTTGCCCTGGCTGGCTGAGGGTGGCAATCATCCTCCTGTTAAATACTGCTGTGGGGCTTTCCAGTAAGGTTTCCAACACTGTTTAAACCCCTCCCCCCCTTTTAAAATAAAAGCCCCAGATAGATTATAGCTATTTCCTAGGTTTAATCGCTAAATATATTGCAAATTATTTTATTTTCCCAGAAATACCACTTGAGTGGTGCGTGTCTGACCCCAGGGAGCCCATTTAGGAGTGTCCTCCCCAAAGCGAATCCAGCTGGGTGTGAAATGAGCCCTTTTGTCTGGCGGAGCCGCAGGAGGGGGTCGGTATGAGCGGATCGATCCAGCCGTGCATCTGACACAGCCCAGCCAGGAACCTGGTGACAATAGGAAACAGGGTTTAGAAGCTCCACGCTGAGTTCAGCCAATTGCAAATAATAATAATTTTAGCAGGAGCTAAAATTGCTCCTCTTGCTCTCGTTTTAGCGGTCCAGCTGAAGCCCTGAGCTGGGAATGGTGCTCTCGGATGTTGTTAGCCTTTTCCTAACTGAAGTGTGACAGCGAAATCACAGATCCATGCAAATCCATCCAACCCTTTGGTGTATTTGTAAACAAGTCCCTCCAAGCAGCCTTGCTCCGATTACTCCAAATGGTGCTGCTCCATCCTGCAAAACAGCCCGTCTTGGCTCGTAGCAGCACACTGTGTCCCTATCTTTTTGTGCCGTGTTTCAAATTAACGAATCCAAATTTCTCCAATGTCCTCATGACTAATTCTTTGCTATGAAGTGTTGCTGTGTACATGAAGTTCGTTTTATGGCAGCTTCCGCTATTTGCAAACATTTGTCGCCGATCGCGGTAAAGGCGAAGGCAGCTGGTGTTTCCAACAGGGAATACGCCGACTGTTGTTTGCATATATGCAAAGTGAATATCTCTGCCGGCGTTTCGGGAAGGGAGGCAGGTTGTGGGGATGCGAAGGCCAGTGTGCATGGCAGGGGCAACAGGCTGGGACCTCCCCTGGTCCACAGGAGCATCTTCTCTCCATTTTGGAGCCAATCCATACAGCCGCTTGGGTAGTGTTGCCGTAACTGTTTCCATTGAAAACCAACCAACCAAACAAACAAAAAAAGAGGCTGAATTCTGGTGTTTGCTATGTTTGGTTTTCCCTGGATGTGACATTTTGTTTCCTGTTTTACTGCCTTGCAGGTGTAGGAAGCTGCTTTGCAGCGAGGCAGAGTTCTTTCGCTCAGCTTTTAGCCACAGTCTTTGCATCTTCCCAAGCCGAGCTGTATGCAATTTGTTGGTCCTCCTCAGAGAACATGCAAAATCAGATCTGTCAACATCATTTGCACAGTCTTCTGTTACCTACCAAGACATTTTTGGGGGATGAAAAAAACCCCTGTAAAGCTCACTTCAGCATTTCCCAAGTCCATCATTCTGATATTTGGTTTCAAGACAGCTACTAATTTGCCTATTTTAATCCTAAAACGCCAACAAGGAGCCGTGATGGAACTATTTAATTTTCATGGCAAAAATTTAATTTAACATCAACAATGAAGGAGTGAATGAACTGGAAATTATTTTTCCCTCCTGGTTTTTCAGACCACAGGGAAGCGAGAGCCCAGCCCTTCCCAAAGCTCCATCTGGGGCAGCGTCAGTGAATGTAAATCACAGCCGCAGCTCCACGTGAGGTGTTGCCCCCGCACGGCTTTATGGTGGCTATAATTTAAGCCTTTACAGACTGTGAATCTCTCTCAGAAGTTAAAGTGCATTCACCCTGCCTTTCTCTCTCATTACTTGTTGGAAACGCTGCTCACGCTCAGAGCATCCCTGCTGGTTCTGCTCCCCGGGAGTGCCTGCCAGCCGAACAGGGCTCATGGCATCTGCGTGACATACCTGTAACTTGGGGATGTTCCCATCTTAAAAACATGAAGAGTTATTTTATTTTCTAATTGAATTTTGTTTTGGAAGCTGTCAGATGAGAGCTTTGCATTTAAGCAAGGACTTAGCATTTGATTTATTTTGTTTGGAAAAAGTTCCCATCAAAATATCCCGTATTTCCTTGCCTTTGTTTCTCCTGCAGGATCCCAGGCTTGTTCACGCATCCTTTTTGCTTTAGTGTCACGACCCTGCCCTTTTCATCCTTCTTCCACATACTGCGCCTTGTCATTAAATCTTGAGATGATTAAATAAAGTCATTTCTACTTGGTGCATTTCCCCTCAGCTTCCAGTGGTCTCCTCTGGGAGATGGGGATCTATCTGAGGACAGCATGGCTCTTAAATAACACATAATAATACTTAAAGAGCACGATACACGGTAATTGCTGCCGTTAGCACACTAATGCATCGTTCGCTCACGCTGGGGCTGTGCCATCCCCGGCACGGTCGCAGGTAGAGTTGCTTCCCGCTCCACCAAAACCTTCCAAAAGCACCCAATGCTGGGTTGGGGTTTTTCATTTTTTTGCTCTGAGCTTTAATTGTGGAGCGAGCATGGAAGAAGGCAGCATATAAAAGATTAATGGTGCTATTGATCCCGCCAGCGTGCTCTAACAGCTGGGCATGCAAAGCTGCTGGAGACATCTGAGGGCTACCGGCGTTCCCGTACATGAAAGCTGAAGCAGGCGTGTGCATTTGTCTGCATGACTTTGTTTCTTGTGGGTTTTTTTCCCCTTATTTTTTTCACTCATGTTCTGCGTATGTAAAATGAAGCACTGCAGAAGGAACCGGAGAATAATGAGGGTCAGGCGGCAGGCTTCTTATTTATGAAGGACCCCCTTGTAGCCTTCAAAATAATTTCCAGTGTTATTGGGCAATCAAAGCCAAGGATAAAAATCGTAAGATCAAATAAATAACGTAGAACTAACGAAGCCCTGTCTACATGACAGCAAATGTCAGGAAAGAAAGGGTTGGACATGCAAATGTCTCTTCATCTTGCTCCCCAGGGAAAATTTCAGAGAGACTGAAGGTCATCCTAGACATTGCGGATGGGTATAAAGTGCCGCCAGAAGAAAGAATCACAACAGGAATCTATTTCTTGTTTGCAGGATTTGGTCCCCAGAAGAAGCTTTATGTCTGAAACGAGCTGGGGCGTAAAGGCAGTTCTGGGCTGTAAACTGGAAGGGCTCCATCCCTGCTGATGGTGAGGTGGTGGGACAGGCAGCAGCCCTCGATCCGCTTGTTAGAAACCGGTGTCCTGACGATAAATGTGAAGGAAGGGAAAAATCATTCTTGCTTCTGGATGTCCCAAAACAGACGCCGTGATATCTTTGCATACAGCTCAAATTAATTATATTATTTAACAGTACACTGGAGGATGCACTTGAAAAAATGAGGAGCAATTCTGCACTGAGAGCAGGGATGAAATAGATGACCTAATTCCCTAAAATATGAGATTTCAGATTGCTGTATCAGCTCCACGTCCTAGGGTAGATATTTCATACTGCACCATATCATAATCTGAGTTTCCCAGCCCCAGTGTGGGGTTTGGCTGCCAACAGGTACCTTTTTCTGTCCACATTCCACCTGAGACTCTGGAAATGTACCTATATACTTCCTATGTACTATGCTTTTTTCACATAATCTGAGAAGATATCTTGACATGTTTGATGAGCACCGTGAGCAACAAATCGATAAATCCTCTCATTTATAAACAGCTTAAAACACTCAGAGCAATGTTGATAGTAAACGAGTAAGACAACTATCTGACAAAGTAGTAAATAATAAATACCTTATTTAATACATTCAAAATACATAAGTGAAGTGGCTGCAACATAACCCAGGTCTGGAAGAAGCCTCTTTTTCATAGCGCAAGTACCCTGATGAATAAATAGTACGTCCATGCGAACGTAGGGATGCGAACTTGTAGTCTCACCCAGCAACCACAGAGCTACGAACTTTGAACTTTCTGACAAACTGGCACATATTTAGACTTCATCACCAAGGCTACAGTAAAGTATAAAAACCACTGGGGAACACGGCCCCAGCGCTGAGGGAAAATTCTGAATGACTGGCTAGACTCTGCGTATTGCCACGGTACGTGAGTGCTGGAGCACTGTGTAACATTTTTTGTACAACATATAAGCCTCCATGTATCAGAAAGAAATATAGATTGCAGAAACATCAAAACCGATCAAAAATACAAGGCTGGTCATGACCATTATTTAAGTCTAGAGGATCTGATAAGATTTGTGAGAAACAGCTCTGCGTCTTCAAACACACACAAGGAAATTGGGAGAATGGGATGTCAGCTTGAATAGTTGGAGGGGCGAAGCTCTTTTCTGTTTTGTTTTGGGTTTTTTTTTTTTCCCTTAAAACTGGATTTTCCTTCCTCTTTTTGTGAAGTACATCCATTCTCTTCCTTACAGAAGTATTGTAGAATTGTAGAAACATCTAGGTTAGAAAAGACCTTCAGGTTCATTAAGTCCAACTGTTAAGCTAACCCTGCCAAGCCCACCACTAAACCGTAAGTGCCTCATCGACATGTCGTCTAAACCCCTCTTGGGATGGTGACCCCCCACCTCCCTGGGCAGCCCCTTCCAATGCCTGACAGCACTTTCCGGGAAGAAGTTGTTCCTCATATCCAGTCTAAACCCCCCCTGGCACAACTTGGGGCTGTTTCCTCTTGTCCCATCACTTGTCACTTGGGAGAGGAGACCACCAACCCCCGCCTCTCTCAACCTCCTCTTGGGTAGAAGATGTGATCGTGAAAGTCACTTAAGAGCTCTCAATGCAGTCAAATTTCACCACCCTCACAGAAGGCGACCCAAGCCCAAACAAGTTTTCCCCTGCAGAGGCAAGGACTCCCAAGGAGCACAGCTGTACTTTGGCATCAGTCAGCTCTTCCTTGCCCCAGTACGTGGTTTGATCTGAGGGACTTTTGTGTTGCTTCCTGGTGCCCAGCATCCTTCCTACCGCCACACTCCATGTCGGGGGTGTGGGCTGCATGGCTGTGCGTTTATCGCCACGGTGGAAGAATAGTTGGCCGGGTTCAGGTGTCGGAAGAGGCAAGCATGTCCCCTCGTTAGCTTGGGGGTAAGGGCTGGAGCCCCAGTGATAACCTGGGGGCACCCCAGCCAGGAAGGCATCCTGTTTCAGCGCGGATTTGTTACTGATGTTAAGCTACCTCTTGGCTGCTCTCCAAAATGTAAACATACTTCAGGGCTGGGACTTGGGAAGTAATTTAAAATGTGTTAGCTCTAATGTTGGGAATTTGGGACTCCCGAAGCCCAGGGCCTAAAAGGAACATTGTTTGCCATCTAGTTAGCCCTTTTGCTGAACTCTAGCACTAGCCTCCCTGGATTTTCCCACCAGTATCTCTTTATCTAATGGGGCTGAGAAGGAAAACCTGTTACAAGCATTAAATATTTTCTGATGGGTCATATGTTTAATTGTGGCTCTGTAGGAACATATTTATGGTCTATAGAGCTATTATGACTGTTTCTTATATTACAGATTTAAACTCTGGGGACACTTGACAGCTGTGGAGGTGAGCTGCCTGGGGACACACGAGCAGGGATTTTTGGGGAAAAGCTTTTCTTCCCATGCTACCGATGGGTGATTTCTCCTGGTGCAGGGATGCTCATACAACAAGGTCTGATTCTCTGAGCTGCACAAGAGAAATAAAACAGCATTGAGAAATGCCCCTGCTGGGTAGGATTTTGGTATCCTTGCAGCACAAGCCCCCCCAGGGCTGCCTGGGATTTGGGCATGGGCTTTTCCTGCTAGCTTTGCCTATACTTTCATATGATTTTCATACCAGTATTTCTGAGGCTGAGGGCTCAGCCTGACATCCCTCGGGGGCCCGCTGTGGGGATGTTTGTTAATTCTCATGTGTTATCCTCAGAGCAAGGAACAAGCTGGCCATGAGGAGCTCGGTGCTGTGGGGACACCTCCCTCCCTCAGCCCATGGAGAAATGTCTAGGCAGCAGTTTCATTCATAGAATCATGGAATGATTTGGGTTGGAAGGGACCTTAAAGCCCAC
>NW_010249306.1:61995-76345 GCF_000690775.1 Eurypyga helias | reverse complement strand
GTCTGCTCTGGATCCAGCCCAGGATGTGGTTGGCGTTCTGGGCTGGCAGTGCACATGGCTGGCTCATGGCCAGCTTTTCATCCCCCTGTACCCTAAAGTCCTCCTCCTGAGGGCTGTTCCCAATCCATTCTCAACCCAGCCTGTCCTTGTGCTGGGATTGCCCTGACCCAAGTGCAGGACCTTGCCCTTGGCCTGGCTGAACTCCATGAGGTTGGCACCATCCTACCTCTCCAGCCTGTCCAGGTCCCTCTGGATGCCATCCCTTCCCTCCAGCGTGTAACCGCACACCACACAGCTTGGTGTCATCGGCAAATTGCTGAGGGTGCCCTCAATCCCACCGTCCGTGTCACTGAGAAAGATGTGGTTGGCAGGGCTGCAGCCTGCTGGAGGCTGAGTCCTAGGGATGGTTGGTTTGCGATCCAAGAGGAAGAAAGTTATTTCATAAAAATGATCATTTGTCTTGCAAAGCATGCGGATCTTTAGAGGAGAGAAAAAGATCTGAAAGCAAATTAGCCCATACTAATTAGAAACTGCCAGCACTGAAATATTCAGGTCATTACAAATTTGTGGCTGTCTTTGAATTGCTCTATGCCAGCAAATGAGCAGATGGTGAGTGATCTTCTGCAGCCGACATCCCACCTTGCCTGGGCGAACCGGTGCTGGATGCATGCCCCAGGGTGGGCTGGGTGCCACAGCGGACCTGTGCCACCCCCAGGCTTTCCCAGCACTTGTGGGACGTGGCTGTGTCTTCTCTTCCTCGGCAGTAGCCGTTCTGACCAGACATGCTGCAGAAGCAATGGCACTAAGGGGTAGAGGAAGGGATGGGGTGCCAGATAAAATTCTTGCAATCTAGTTGCTGGAAAGCTGAGTCAAATTGCATGGTTTCAGTGGAACTCTGAAAAATTAGTTTGAAATGGCAGCTGAGCTGTGTAACCTGTGTCAGGTCACTGGTACCCATTAGGGCATTTGTGACCCCTTCCCACCCTTCCACGTGCTGTCAGAGCAGGAGGGATGTCTGAATCTAGGAATATTTTGTCTGAATCTAGGAATGTTTTGTCTCCTGAAGAATTTTTTCAATGTGTTAACAACTAAAAAAAAAAAAAAATAAATAATCTGGGGCTGTGTCTTATCTGTGGTGACTATTTGCAGTGTTGAATAAGCCGTGAAATTTCTCATCTCTCAGCAAGGATGCAGTGGGCGGCTGCAGCGTGATGCATGGTGGGCACCCTACCTGCCTACCTGCACCTGTTACTCTCTACCTTTACGAGCCCTGAGAAACCCAGGCAGAGGTGAGCCTGGCTCCGAAGGAGGGAGAAGAAAATGCACGTTTGGCCCACAGCTGGTGTTTAAACTCCCTTGTGACACTAGTTACTGAGACAGCAAACTGCAGAGCTTTAGCTGCTCTGGGCAGGACCTTCCTGTGGACCTCCCACCAGCATTTGGGACCACAGAGGGTAAGAGGGAAGAGTGGTCAGTGGGAACCTTTCAAACTCCCTCTCCTGCTTCCCACTGAGGGTACAAATGCCCTGATATAAGGACAGCAGAGATGGTTGTTTATGCATTTAATTATGGTTCCTTGGCAGTGGCAGGTACCTGCTGCAGAACCACTGAAAGGACAAGTTCATCTAAGAGCTATTTGTGGTTTTGGATCCTTTAGGTCCATCTCTGCTTATATGGAGAACCTGTACCAAAGACACACAAGTATCCTAAATTTCATCTCTTTTGTTTCTAGACTGCATCTGATCTCCCACAAACGTAGATATCCTCTCCTGCTCCTAATTTCATTAGTAATGCCCTCTTGAGAGCCCATCCAAATACCTCGCGTTGTGTCAGCTGAGGTGCAAACATCCAAATGACTCGATCAGAAGGGACGGCGTACCCCGATCCTGATCACAGCCTTTCCTCGTCATTATGCACTTCCACTGGCTTGGAGCAATCAAGCGTACCACTATCAAGGACATTGACGGATTAGCCTCATCAGTCCCCTGCTGTGACCGCCAACTTTCCATACATTAATCAGAAAAAATAGGTCCCTGATTGCCATTTAAATTGCACAAAAAGATATATTTGTCTTGTGGTAGTCCATGACATTTCAACGTGATACAAGATCACAATGTCTTAAAGGAGCTTTGTTGCTGTGTTTCCCAAGAGGTTGGAAAAGCAGAAAGCTCGTCAAAAGAAACATTTTGCTTCGTTCTGTTGATCTCATGCTGAACGTGCATCAGTATGACAATGCAACTCCTCTCTGAGGCTGTCGTGACAGCAAGTCGATTTTACTGGGTAATATTAAACACGTACACTAGTTACTGTGACTTGGCTTCTGACGTGGGCTGTCCACATCCTCCTCCTTTTGGCCGTGGCATTTGTACTGCCTCATTTTTCCTTCTGAGCTGGCAAGAAAAGCAGTCCTCCCCCTAGAACTGCGAGGATTGGGGTTTAGAGTTGCAATAGTGTTTGTTTTTCCTCCTTCTACCCTCTAGGGCTGAGAGTAGTCACATCATACTAATTTCTGGACACTTTATGAGCTCATGGCCCCCTCCTACTGTAGCCACAGCTGGTGTTGTACATCACAGACTCACAATGAGACATTGATCCAAATCTGAGGTTCACGATCTGATGATCAAATTTTACTTTTGTGCATCATGCACCAGGGATTCAGATTTTTTGAACAACCACGAGAACAACTGGAAGGTGAGACAATAAGTGTGGAATTAACTGAGTAGGATAAGCCTGATGCAACAGGTCCAGGAGCGCTTCCGGAGCATCCTTTGAGAAAAGGATGCACATGAGAGCGTACAACTTCTGCAACGTGCCAGGGTGAACCCAGCCAGCGTGCGTGTGCTCCAGCACATCCTCACTCAGTGCCGAGTAGGTATCTAGCAAAACATCTGCAAGGTTTTACAGAAGACCTTTGAACAGCAGCAGCGGCCAAACATCTCCCAGCGAGACTCCTGTGTCCCCATGCACCATGAGGGTGCGATGCACAGGCCATTTGGATTTGTAAAGGTGTTTTCACTGCCTTGTACAACTATTTAAAGACTGAAAATCTAAAAAAACGATGTTATTCGCTGCCCACCACATGGTGTCTGTGTAGTACTTCCTTGTAAACCAGGCTTGTGTGCTCCCCTTAGGCACTGATAGGTGGGAAACTGCATGGAATATACTTTTATGTATCTCTGTAAATAACTCATCTGAAGAATGACTGCACCTCCAGGAACACAACATGCTTGTCCTGCCTTAATTACTGTGGCAGGTGATGCCTCTGCCACAGAATCTGCTCGGTGTCATTAATGCCACGTTGGCTCCAGCAGTGCCGTCTTTTCCAGCTATTTATGCTCTGAGCGGGTCCATCCCTGTGTGTGTCCCTGGGAGATTGTTTGCACAAGCTGAGGAGCTGCCCCCCACCAATTTTTCCATGTGCGAAATGACATCACTTTGAAGGTGTTTAAAAGCTGCTGAGATGTAGCTGCTGGGGTTTACCAGGATGCCCCAAGAGAGGGGCATGTCCCGGGCAGGGGGGATGCTCCGCATGGCCTGGGGGTCCCTTGCTCTGAGGGGGAGCTGCTGCGGTCCACCTCATACCCACATTTTCTCCCTGCTTGTACAGAGCCCATGTGGCTGGGTGACACTCCGCTCTCAGTCCTTCGGGAATTTGTTTTCTTCCCTTTCTCACTAGTATTTGCTTGCTTCATTAGCTGGTTATATGCTCGCATCTCATTTACTCCATCTCATCTACTCCCTGACCTTGCAGACTCCCATCATTTCCAGGAGATTACGTCGCAACCTTATTTCAGATGATCTTTCAAAGATCCCGATCGTAATGTAAAATTTATACATTAGACCCAGATATAATATGAGAACTTTTTTTTTTCCAGATAGAAAACAACTTTCAACAGACCATGGAGTAACATGAGAGGAAAGATCTGTTTCCATTGAATTTTGCATAAAATTTAAAGATAAACTCCCATCGTTTTGTTTTTTTTTTCTTAAACAACTGATGTCTCCTTTTCCATCTGGAAATTTTACCTGTGAGGATTTAGGGAATTTTCTACACTTGTCTGAGAGTCCCCAGGTGTGTCAGGGATGAGGGTTTCCACCTTCCCTGACATGGGCTTTCTGCTGCCTGAGCATGCGCATCTGGCCAAGAAGTCCCAGCCACTTGTATATAATCCTCTTTGTCCAAAATTATCTCGTGATAATAACCACTAACAGTAACCTGTGACAAGGTCTTTATTTTCTTCTGAAAGCCAGAAAGTCTGTTGAAAACTCTTCTGAGTGCATTGGTTGCATTAGTAAAGACTTTCGCCGTGGCTGCCAGATAAAAAGCAAAGATAAGAAACAGATTGATGCTCAGTGTGTTAGACCCCAGCAGAATATATCTAGAGCAAAAAGTTAAAATATTATGGCTCTTTTTTTATGCAGTTTGTTCGGTGAGAGCCAGGGACCCATCCCGTGCTGCCCATTACCTGCGTGCTTCCCGCGTGATTGATGTGCTTTCTGCATGTGGAGAGGATTTGCCCTCTTCAGCAGTGGGGCTCCCGCGAGGCAGCTGAAATTGCTGGTGGGGCGGTGGGAGGTGATGTACGATGCCGGGGAATGCGTGAAGCTATGTTAAGTGGACGGGCTGCGGTCCCAGCACACCGGGAATGCATGGGGCTTATGTGGTCCCGGGCAGACCCCGCGGCAGCAGCCACGCTCATGGATATCCTACGGTGGGGAAAATGAAGTTTTTGCTCTGTTTGCTGAGAGAAGTACAGAAAATGGGGTAAAAAGTATATTCCTAAAGGTTGTGAGGGGCTCAAGAGGAAGAATTTCCTGGAAAATTTTCTCTGTTATGACCTCCAATGAGTTTTTTTGGGGATGCTGCAACCACGACTTGCTAACGATGCTGCAGCCCCATGTCAATTAATCAGCAGTTAATCAGACAGGTGACCCATGGCCACATCCAAAGCAGGCGGCTCTGGCTGACACTAAATTATTCCCGATCCGCTCCCTGGCCTGGGGGTGATGGGCAGGACACACCAGAACCCAGCAGCAGTGAAAAGGCTTTACCCTGACCCAATTAATTCTTTTTATTTAGGTGTGGCTTCAGCAAAATGGGCTGAATTTTTTACAAAGCTGCCCATGCAGGTGTGTCCCCTGCTGAAGAGCCTGGCTTGCTTTTCACATGTGCCACAAGTGTTCTCCAAGGACATTAAATAAATGGAAACAGTTTTTTGAGATTAAAAACCCACCTCCAACTTACTCCTTTTTAATAGACTAAGTAAAAAGAAACGAGCAATGCAGAGCAATTCTAGAAAAGTGTGGGAAATGCAGTGCCTAATGTATGAATGTCCTAGGAAAGTATATTGAGAATATGAAAAGCTCAGGATCATCACAGAGCATCACCCTGCCTGTGTGTTGGAAAATCTGCTTTTATTTTCTGGGGAAAACATCCTGTCTTGTATTGACTATATTTTCCCAAGCTATAGAATTGACCGTTTCTGTTTCAAAGAAGAAAATGTAGTAAGTAGATCTCATAGCTGTTTGCATGTGCACAACATCAGAAGGATATAGATCGGTTTGAGCAAGTCCAGAGGAGGCCACGGAGATGCTCTGAGGGCTGGAGCACCTCTGCTGTGATGAAAGGCTGAGAGAGTTGGGCTTGTTCAGCCTGGAGAAGAGAAGGCTCCGGGGAGACCTTATTGCAGCCTTCCAGTACCTGAAGGGGCTACAAGGAAGCTGGGGGGGACTTTTTACAAGGGCAGGGAGTGACAGGACAAGGGGGAACGGGGTTAAACTGAAAGTGGGGCGGTTTAGATTAGATATCAGGAAGAAATTCTTCATGGAGAGGGGGGGGGGGCACTGGGACAGGTTGCCCAGAGAAGCTGTGGATGCCCCATCCCTGGGAGTGTCCAAGGCCAGGCGGGATGAGGCTTGGAGCAACCTGGTCTAGCGGAAGGGGTCCCTGCCCATGGCAGGGGGGGGCACTGGGTGGGCTTTAAGGTCCCTTCCCACCCAAACCATTCTATGATTCTATGATACATGCTTAGAGTAATTCAAGATGAACCTGTTTTTTCCTGTCCCATGGCATGTTGCATCTGCTCTTCCAGGGACTTGCCTGGAGCTCTCCTGATTTACCTTCCACCATGTCCTTCCCCAAAGTGCTTCAGCAGAAGAGCAGAAGGATGTGTAAAGTCCATGTGAGGGGGAGCAGCACCATCCCCTGGTGCTGTGCTGCTGATGGGTTCATGCACCATGTCCCTTCCCTGCCCCCTGCTCTACCTGGCCAGGCGTGCTGTCACCTTTCAGCTTCCTCTCCTAAAACACACTCACTCCTACTCCCCTCCTAATCCCTCCCTGCATTTTCTCTCTTTGCATTTATTTCTGTGGGCCCATGTACCACTCGGGCATCCATTCGTCTGACAGGGAAAGCCACAGGATGTTGACTTATTTATCCATCCAACTATTGTCTGTACGCTAGCGTAACTTCAGAATGCGATGACGTAATTTGCTGCAAGCATCCTAGTGAAGATTTCAGCTTACGTGCAGTTATTTCAGTCCATATTGTGTCATTCTTCCTTTTATATACGTATTCATATGTGAATGACTATAATGGCATTGAGATAGAGAGAGGCAGAGGCACATGGACTCGTAGGCATTAGTCACAAGCACAGCTTCGAAGCAATTAACTCCAAGGTCAAGAACACATTTGTGTACACCAGAACGCAAACGACATGTTTTAAGTGGCTATAAGAAAATAAACATGATTAAAATCAATTGCTGTCTATCTCTGTTCCGTTTGTTCATGGACCAGTCCTCTAATTTGATTCAAGGTTTTAACAACAGAAAACTAAGGGTGGTTTTCATAAAGGCGTTTTTGTCTTGTTATGTACCATTTTCAGCTGTTCATCTTTCCCTGCGTGGGCAGAAGAGGCATTGAAGGGGCTTTTACCTCTCTGGATAAATAAGGGAAGAGCGAGGTCTCCCATCAGCACCGCGGCGCTTGGGGAAGGCGCTGGTGGTACCAGAAAGCTCATCCTGATCCCCGTCACTGTCGGTACATGCCGTCACAGGGGATGCAGAGAGGATGCTCCCCTGGACCCCATTTACCTGAGCTTTTGAGTTTTTTTCTGGAGAACAAAACCCTGCATGATCCCCTGTGATCCTTCTGGCCCTGGGTGCCAGCTGATGCTGTACGGAGGCTTTGCATAAACCAATTTTCTCTCTGGTAGCACCTTCCCGCAGCAGCTCCTCATTAGCAGCACTGAGAAGCTACAGCATCTTCCCTGCCCTTGCAAACTGTTATGCAAATAGCTCTTGCTGACAGCATAAATACATTCATTTTGGTGTCACACTAATTGATTTTAGCTCATTAGGAGTGATTTTGCCCTAATTTGATAAGGAAGTGTGAAACTATTTTTCCCAACAGCAGGTTTGTTATTTGTTGAGGTATTAAGAAAGTGTTAATTAGACACAGTTCTTCTGTCATGTCGATGGTTTGGGGAGTAGTCACCGCACAGAGCGGATAGGCTCTGTGACAACCGCGCCTGTTGCTCGATGCAGTTTGTCAAATTAAGTTAATTACGTTAATGCGAGCGGCATGTGGCACATATGGATGTGTGTCAAAGGCAGCAGCGTGCCCCTTTGTCTCTATTTTACGTGAATTTCTTGAGCAGGAGGCACAAAAGCCGTTGGTACCTGTCACAGCAAGGTGAATATTGAGTACTCCGTGAGTGGGGTTGTCTTCCTCAGATGTTGTCCCAGGTCACGTTGTGTACACGGAGACTGAAATCTCACCACAGATTTCAGCCTATCATTTGATCCTTCAGCTTATGTATTCATGACTTTTCCCTGCATTTATTACCCAGGGGCATTGGGGTCCAAGATCCTGCTGTAGAGGGGGGCCTGCATTCGATGGATCAGTTTTTGGCATGGGCATAGCAAACCTCATTGTCTGGGGGCAAAGAAATGTCAAGAAAAAAGTCCTTATTTTCCACTGAAATGGCAAAACAGCAGCTTAGTGTCACTGGGGTAGATTGTCCCAAGTGTTTCTAAGGGCCTTCTGGATCTAGAGCTGTCTGAAGGCTGGAATGTCTGTTTTACTGTAAAACTGAGTGTTTCAAAAGCTGTTTTCATTGCATTTGAAATAAAGCCAAATATTTTCAGACTTACACGAGCAATGCAAGTTTTAAAATAAAAGTTTTGAAAGCATTGTTTTCTTTCCAAAAAGAGAACTTCCCAAAGAAACTATTTTTTGTTGTTGTTGTTTTTCTGTAGAAAATGCCATTGACATAATTTTTCATGAAAAACTATTACCATGTGTGGGGAAGCACACCCAAAAAAAGGGAAAAATTTGACACAGCTTGAGTGCTTGCAAAGGGCCTCCAGACCGTGGGGAGCATGCGGGAGGGGTTTATTCATACAAGCCACAAAAAGAAGCCAGGCTGTGGTCTGGTGACACTCGACCGTGTGTGCCGACACATGGAGGCATTTTAAGGTCTCCTGAATCCAAATGAAATACTTACCACGAGTATATGATTGCGCTGTTTTCAAGAAATGACACAAATTAATGACAAGGCTGGGAATGTAGATTGCTCACAGATGGCAGCTGGAGACGGGAGCAGTGGTGGGACGTGGGTTAATCAGAATGAGAAAGTAAAGGGGAAAAAAATGCAATGGCATCATAAAGTTGAGTAAAAGGTAAACAGTGTGAGAGCACTAGAAGAATTGTGGGTTTCTGCTCTGCTTTCCACTGCTGGCTCCCTGCAGGTTGCTCTCGTGATGGCAGGATGATGCTGGGCGGCTGCTTTCTGTCCCACCACCCCGGAGATCAGGGGGTCACCACAGGAGCAGTCAGTTTGTTTGTCTAAGCCTCACTCTGAAAAAGGCTGGTTTCAGGTGAGAAAGGATGAACTGGAGAACGGATGGTGGGATTGAAGCCCTGACATCTCTGTGGGCATGTCCTGATTTTGGCTGGGATAGAGTTAATTTTCTTCACAGTAGCTGGTGTGGGGCTGCATTTTGTATTTGTGCTGGAAACAGTGTTGATAACACAGGGATGTTTGTGTTACTGCTGAGCAGTGCTGACACAGAGTCGAGGCCTTTTCTGCTCCTCACCCCACCCCATCAGCGAGGAAGTGAGCTGAGAGGGGACACAGCCAGGACAGCTGACCCCAACTGACCAAAGGGATGTTCCAGACCATATGGCCTCATGCTCAGCATATAGACCTGGGGGGAGAAGGAGGAAAGGGGGAGTTCAGAGTGATGGCGTTTGCCTTCCCAAGTCACCATCACACGTGATGCAGCCTTATTTTCCTGAGGATGGCTGAACAGCCTGGGATGGGAAGTGGGGAATGAATTCCTTGGTTTGCTTTGCTTGTGTGCGCAACTCTTGCTTTACCTGTTGCACTCTCTTTATCATAGCCCATGAGTTTTCTCACTTTCACTCTTCTGATTCTTTTCCCCATCCCACCGTGGAGGGAATGGCGAGCAGCTGTGCAGTGCCCAGTTGCTGGGCAGGGTTAAACCATGACAGGGCATTAGCTGCTGTGTGGTCCTGCCATGCTAACCTGATGCTGACGTAGCCTTTGGCCAGACAACAGCCTGTAATGGTGGTGGCCAATATACCTATTTGTCTATGTCATATCCTTTTTAAAAACTATATTTCTTTTTTGGATGTTTCCTGTACCTGTTTCTTCCTTTGTTAGCTGTGTTTTTCAGAGTTCTGATGAACTTAGTGTGGATTTAGGTACAAGAAAAAATGGAAGGATCTGTGGTTTCCGGCTAAGTACATTGTCCCAGCCTCTGGACTGATCCATGCTGGATGGTAGATATGCCTTGCAGTAACATGTCAGAGCTAACTAATTGTGACAGCTCGTGCAGTGACCCCAGACATCTCTCTTAACAAGTTTATTTGTTGGTTTTTTGGACAGTTTTGTTACAACAAATATGAAGGGACTGAAGCCACAGACTGCAGATGAGTTGAGATTCAGATCTTGGGTTTGGGCAAGAGCGCCTGGGCTGGGTTTTCTCTCTTGATTGCTTACAGGTGTGGGCTCCACCTCCAGAAAAAATGAAATTTCACTGGTTTTCTGCCAGGAGGCTGAATCAGGTGTGGTTAGTGTAACGGTATGGGCAAGTAGGTGCAAATAACCGCTTAACAATTGCACAGAGACTGTGTGTTCAAACAAACTCCATTTCCAGCAAAGCAGAGCACTGGTGCTATTAGCAGAGACTTCACGATTTTTGAACCTTGCTCATACTGCTCTCTGTTTCTTAAGTGTTGAGTTACATGTGGCTGACAGTGAAGGGACAGGTATATGTTTATGACTATTGCTTTCAACTTGACAAAACGCATCCATTGTCCAAATGGGTGTGATCAGTCAAATTATCATAGCTCCACATTAAAGCTAGTAGCATTAGAATAAATGATGTGTTTTTTCCCAGCATTTCAACTCCTAAACTTTTCAGCATGCTTTGTAAGCCGCTGTATTCTCTTGTGAGAGCAATTATTTCTACTAGGTCAGAAGCTCTGAGCAAGGGGCTTGGGAGGCAACACAGCAGCAGGCTCCTGGGAAAGCCAGAGGCATTGCTCATCTGGGGCAGAGCCTCTATTTTCCAGGTTAAAAATCTGTTTTTTACAATCCAGCCTCTAAGAACCAACGATAATACCAAATGTGCAACACCAGCAACATCTTCCCTCACTCCTGCCTTCTACCAGACTCCAAAAATTATGTTTTCTTACTCAAATTTCATGCAAATTACCTTACTTGTTGTGTCTAAAATATTTTTAATGAAATGCATTTTGGAAAAAAAGCATTTGTAGCACTAGCTAATACTGTCTCCATCCTCAGGAGGAGCATACAGATCAGGTAAGAGCTCAGTCTCCATGGAACACAACGCAGCAGCCGAGCAGACTCAGCTTGCACTAGCAAACTCTGAGTCAGTCTGTACTGCAAAACAACCACAGAGCGATAAATTTAGCTTTTTTCTGTAAAACACTATAGCATAGTTAAAAATATTTCAAAGAAAATATTTTGAAAGCGTTTTCCAAGTGTATTTGCTCAACAAAGAACATTGCAAAGAATCCAAAAAGAGTGTTGCTTTCTGGGTTGAATTCATCTTTCAATTGCTGTGGCAGTGGCAGGGTAGCATCCCGCCAAGGATGCGACATTCCTGATCAATCAATCAAAGCCTGAGATCAATCTTTTTTTTTCTGGAGTGAGGGGGAATGGAAATTTCTGCTAATTCTGCAGTGGTGATCTGAAGGCTTGAAAAACCTGCAGCCGTCCTTGCCCCACTTTCCTCTCAATATTTGTTCCCGGCAAGGCCAGAGAATATTGTATCCATGTATTGATCTCACTAAATCTTATTAAGAGGTGCAGCAGGTTCAGGCATGTCTCAGAAATGCGTTTGCACTCTTCCCCTTGGGTTTTTTTGTTGTTCCTGTTTCTCTATTAAGTTAAATCTAAAAATAAGCACCATGTAAATACCTCCCTTGTATACACACATATTTTTCTCGGTGGTGTTTGAACGGAAACAAAGGGAAAGCCTGGGTTAAATGTGGCTACCCAAGATAATTCCATCTGGGACAAGAGGCTGGTGGTGTCTTGCCCCCCAAAGCTAAATTTAGCTTCTGCGAGGGTGAAATCCTCTTTTCTCCACAGAATGGAGGGAGGTTACAGTCATCATACAGTATGGGGGTTGGAACTAGATGATCTTTAAGGTGCCTTCCAACCCAAACCATTCTGTGATTCTATGATTCTATGCAAGCTGGTGTACAGAGCTGTGGTCCAGGGAGGGGATGCCCTAAATCCCAGAGGGTCCACCCCTGAGATATGTAGCACGTAAATGCATCTTGATGCATCATCATACCAACAAATTGCCTCACTCTGCTTGAGAAATTTGTTTAATCTCAAAATGTCTCAATTTCCCAAGGTGAGAGCATGGAACAGATATGCCCTGCTCTTCTGTCTGATGCCAAAGGCATTAAAAAATTGCACCACGTCCAGAAAGCACCATCCAGGGGCAGTAGCATCCAGTTCTCCTCTTGCACAGAATGATAGACTATAATGGGAACGTCCCCATCAGCATGTGCGTGCAGATACTGGTAATTACAGATGTAACCTTTTGGGCAGGTATTTCAGCTCATTTCACTTCATAATGCAGATGAAAAGACACACAGCAAATAATAATAAAGACCAAGTGTGTGCTAGACTGAGCCATTGCCTGATGTGCCTGCAGACTTCCAACACCTCTTAGTCAGCTCGGGGTGGGGCCCCTCTTCTCTCACAGGGCTGGCATACTCCCTCTATTTTTTGCTTTTCTCTCTTACAAATGGTTTTCTTCATGTTTTCCATCTACTTCCAGGAGAAAACAAGAATCATGCTTGGCCCTTTTCAAAGTGCTGTACTGGAGTGGCCATTCCAGGTAAGAAACGCACTAACCTGAGCTTAATGTCATCATTAAGGGACACAGAAATGCAGCTGGGACTTGATGGTTGCCCCAATTCTCTCTTCTTGCTGCACTCCCAGCTCACTCCAGCCAAGCAGAACGAGCCTCGTCTGCTGCTGCCGCCTGACTCTGCAGCCACAGTTGCCAACCCATTAAATTATCCCTATCCCAGAAATGTGAAACGCATTTTAGGTCTTGTTCCAGCTAAGATGTCACTTCCTGGACCAAAATCAGACCTGAGACCACAGTCATCACTCCCAGACAACACAATCAGGGCAAAAGAAGAATATATATAACTGAAATAGCATCTTTCCTTCCACTGGAGTGTCGCATCAGGGTGTATAGCTGCATGAAAACTGCTCAGCCTCAGGTCTGGTAGAACAACTGAAACCTGGCACAGACATGGAAAACAAGTGGGAAGTGGAGGTGGCCTGAAATGTCTCTGTAGGGAAGAAGGGCAGATTTTCTTGAAGATGGGGAAATTTCATGTTCAGCACTTTGGAAAGTCTCACCAGGTGCCTGCAAGCTTGGGCTCACAATCTGTACTAAAGAAAAAATGGTTTTTGACTTAATTAGCTAACTGTCTAACTTGGGTATTCACAGTTCATCACCCACTTAAAATGAGACAGTGAATAAACCAGGAATTATTGCTGTACTCATAAACCACAAAATAAATCTACACCAGATTTTACCCTCAGATAGGCACAGCAATATCCTTGTGAATTCAGGGAGACATTTGTGGCTTTGGGTAGAGCAAGGTCCGAAAAGTGTATTGCCTATGGTCTGTTCCCTTAAACCTGCAGCACCTCAAGGGCATAGGGAATTCACTGTCATCAATAAATATACATCACTGATTTGGTCACATGAATCCTGGAAAATGGTCATCTCACCTCACCATCAGAGCTACCAAAAAAAGACGGATTCAGAGAAGGCAAGCATTAAAAAAATTATCATCAAACGCTCGGAACATTGACCCACATCCGTCCCCAGCTCGTCCATCTACACGCTTTCCATAGGAAGGAGCTTGTTATGAAAAAAACCGGATTAAAACGTGATAAAATCACCGGATGACCTATTACAAATGACAAGGTTAATACTCTCCTAATCAATCATCATACATTTCACAACACGACGGTTCAGAAAGCTGCGGAAGGGATTTGTGCATTCATCATGAGGGAGGCAAAGGCTATTCCCCCACCTCTGCAGGCCATCTGGGTCTAATCTAGAGTGAGGGGCCCCCTTGCCTTCCCACTCACCGTCTCTGCATCCTTTCACTAAACAAACAGACGCAGGGTTTTCTTTAAAAAGCACTAGAAATTCTTGATTCTTCCTCCAGAGCCTGGTGAAGATTGTACCTTTGACAAGCTGTGGAGTAGCTGTGCTCAGACAGGACTACATGAGTACCCGACCGATGGCACATGCCTATGGACATCAGATGTTCAGCCCACCAGAGCAGCAACTCAGAGGTGTAATCCCACCACCACATCTCGGTCATTAGCTACAAAAATTCATCACGAGGCATCAGGGAGAAGGATTTGGGTTCCAGCTTTCCTCCATGAAAGACTTCTCAAGGAGGGCTGTAAACCCCCACTCCTGATGGGGCCATTCGCTCCACGACGTTGAAGGGTTTCTCTGGCTCTGAGAAACTCTCACGCCGAAGGATGCTGCTACTGTTCATTACTGCTTTCATTATTATTAACATTTTCTTCCATCTAACTATCAGCAATACAACCAAAACACCTAATGACTGTTGGACTCAATGATCTTAAAGGCCTTTTCCAACCAGAACAATTCCATGCTTCTAGAAACAGCCATCCCTTCTCACGTCTGGTGCGTCATGGAAGGTAGATTCACAGAGGCCATTATATTTATTGCTCCTCGACTGACTGCTGTAGGGATGATTTAGGGAGAGATT
>NW_010249306.1:47178-61984 GCF_000690775.1 Eurypyga helias | reverse complement strand
ATTCCTGCTCCGAGGCAGCTTCCATAGGGAACCCCTACACTCACCACTCCATGGTGAACACAACACGTTGTTCACTTCCTACATCGCCAAGCTCCATGGTAGGAGGATGGTGTGAGAACGAGGCTGTCGGTGGGAGGATCCACAAGGATGCTCAGAAGAAGTTTGGAAAATGTGGCAACCCTGATGAAGTCCCTGCCTCCTGGAACAGACTCTGGCAATGATGGGGAATAAACTGGGATGAGTTTTGGGCTCGTAAAAACAAATTTTACAAGACTGAGCTCCCAGACCCGTGCACCACGGATAATTTGCAAACCCAGCTAGAATAACAAACGCTGCGGTTGGAGAGTGTAATGCGATCAGACACGTAGTTACTTCCATGCGTGTCTGCCAGCCAAGCGAGGGGGAAAACAGCAACAGACACCTCGAGCAGCTTTGAAAGCTGAACGGGCACAGGATGCCTGATCGATGATGAGAATTGGCAGAGTTCAGCCCCGGCAGAGAGCCATTTGTAGTCAGTCAGCGTCGCGGTGGTGGGAGACAGAGGATCGCAGCGAAGAGTTAATCGCTGTTCTCTGTATTATGCATGAGGCCGTTGGGTTTTGCATGCTTTTGGTCTTTCATCAATGAAAACATGGCAAATGGGACAAGAGGCTGCGTATCGTCTAGCAGCAGAGACAACGGCTTCCCTCCCAAGGTGCCCAGACGTGTACAACTGGACACATCAATGCAAATGTGTCCTGTATTTATTCGTCACTCACAGAGGAAAATGTACGTTGTGTCAGTGGGCAGGAATAGGTTCATTATTGTTTTTTCTGTATTTAATCCTCTGCCCAAGCTCCAAAGCTCTGCAAAGTCTCTGGCAGCGCAGGGAGCTGTGTACGAGATTAAAGCTTTGGAAATCGCACTGCAACCAGACAATAATTTGGAGGTAGTTGTTAAATCTGGAAAAGCACTGAATTTGTTATGAGTAATGAAATATAACTAGTCAGCCTCTGCCTTTTCTTTTTTGCTCTTGCAGGGTATGACACCTCCCCTGAAAGAATAAATCCATCATAACCACAGGAGTGTATTTTTCTGGTCAGGGACCTCAAGGATTGAAAGAGATAGCTTGGCAATTTAAGCAAAGCAGGTACGTAGGAAACTGGTTGACAATATTAAGCACAGACTCCCATAAATGTCCCAAACCCAAGGGGTTTGAGGACTGGGGGGTGCACCCAGCCCTTTCCTTAAGGGCAGCGCCAGAGCAGCAGGCATTGAAATTAAAACAAACAAGGTTTTATTGAAAGAACAGCTGGACTTTTGATCATTATCTAATTTTCTTATTACAAAGCGATGTGCTTTAAATGAAAATAAAAAGTTAATGGTTGCTGGGGACTTTACCACATAGCCTCGTTACTCCGACTGATAACACCAATGCTCTAATTAAAGGGATGTGTGTGCAGACTTAAATACACGTGCCTCGGAGGTAGGTGTTACAGCATATATTTAAGCTCTAAGTCAAAGTTATTTAATGTGTGCTGGTTTTGGTAGCGCAATGCGCTTTAATATCTAATTTTCTGTACAGAAGTACCCACGGCTGATAAATACTTGATTGCACTGAGGACATACCTAGTAATTCCCATTGTGAACCAAATAGGTGCATTATCCAGGATACAAAGGTATTCCCTCCCAGGAATTTATGGGACCAGTAATGCAGGGGTGAAACGGAACTAAAAAGACCAACATTGTGTTGGTCTGCCCTTAGTGAAGACAGTGCAAGCGGCAGCAAGGAGCCACTTCACCTTGAATTATGCATCCTACAGCCGAGACACAGAGGGTGCCCGCCCACCCCTCTCCAGTGTTTGCTGTTTGCTCTTCCCAGCTGTGCATGTGAGCAAACATAAATCCCAATAACTGCTGGTGGTTAATCAGAAAAATATCTCTGGACGGAGGGTGTAAACAGCTCTGTGAGTGTGTATGTTCACAGACCACAGGAATGAAAGCCGTGGGGGCCAGCCGTGCCAAGAACCTCTCGTTAGACACATTAAAACGGAAACTAAATTCCCTGGGCTTGGAAGGGGACTGGGAGAGATGTGCAAGTGGCTGTTTCCCACCATCTCGCGGGGTTAAACCGAGGGGCACCCAGAGCAGGCACCGCAGGGACGGTGCCGTCCAGTGGACCCTACAGCCAGTGAAAAGGTGGTTTGGTTTTGTGCGTATTCGCATGAGTGCCGCGATGGTAAATAAGGTTCAGCATTTTTTTACCCTGTTTTTCCCAGAACACAGGTTTTTTACCACAAGAAACTGGAAATAATTTAGCAAGGCGGAATGGCTTTATATGCAAGACGTTGTTTCAAAGCAAAATTTCTCCAAAACCTTCATTAAGAAAAAAAAAATCCTGGAAATCTTTCTTTCAACTGCTCCTTCCAAGCCCTCGCTGTGCCAAATTTCTGGACTGTTTTGATTCTGGTTCTATTACGACTTGCGGATGTCAAGATCAAAAAGAAATATGTGTGCTAGTGGCTTTGTGCAGGTTTAACGTCCTATTTCTTTTAACTCGGCTCAGAAGGGAATGAAAGAGGAGAACCTGGAGTTATTCCCAGGGGAGGGCTTTCAGGGAAGCAAGAGGCACGGTGAAATAAAAGTCAAACCCTTTGGGCATTTGAAAGGGCGATGAAAGGAAGAGGGGATGCAAGCGGAGGGAGATGTGAGGAGCAAGGGAGGAAGGTGGATGGTGCGACAAGACAACGGAGGCATGAAAGGAAAAACAGGCAGAGAGATGAGAGAGGGAACAAGGCAATTAAAGGCAGATGCCGTCTCGCAGGGCCCTCTCCTCTGTCCGCGTCTACAGAAATCAGAGAGCACGCGTGCTGGCCTCGGAGGGAGTCCCCATCCCTCCTGTGCCAGCAGTACCCCTGCTTTTTGTAAGGATTTTGTTATGCTCCCCCAAAGGGCAGGGATCAAGGTCCTGCTCATCTTCAGAGGCACCTGATCCTCATGGGATGCTGCACAGTGCGTGTCCAGCTGAGCACAACTCCTTGGCCACACGCAAAATGTGGGACACGAGCCTTTCTCCATGCCAGCTCGGTTGTTTCCCATTCCATCAGCAGTTTTCCAGTGATCCCCAGTAAAATCCAGCATCCAGAGATGCACTGAATATCTGCAAGGATTAAAGGGGATTCAAGGTAGAGGCAACCTTCTCCTATGCATTCTTCCCTGGCTGGCGAAGGGGATGACAATGCTTCTGAGTGCCTTGGAGAATCCCGGATGGTGAGGCGGGAGGCAGCAGGTACCGGTGCTCCTGGAGGATGCTGCCCTGTGGCGATGCTTTAAAACAAGATGCTCTTCCAAGAGAAAAGATGGGCCAAAATTCAAAGGTCAAATTCAGGCTTCCAGACAACTGCTTGCAATCCAGACCCAACTATGAGGATCAGAAAGTCTCCAGGGATATGTGCTGCTGAGCTTCCCAGCGATTCCTGCAGAGCAAAACCAGACTGAGAGCCAGCAATGGGCTGCTGAGGCTGGTGGGACTCGCTGGAGGGCAAAAAGGGAACATGATGGGACAAAGGAAATGCAAACAATGTGGGAAACCACAAGAAGCATCTTTGTTTTAAATAATAAGGCCATCGTTGCAGGGTGAGGCTGTGCAGAGAGGATTATCTGTGCTCCTTGGAGCAAGGCTGGCTGGAAGGATGCTAGCGGGGGCTATGGGTGTGAAAACACCCCCATTTTTCTCACGTTGAAGGGGAGGGAAAATAGGCAAAATCTTGAAAATCAAACCAAACAGACACAGAAACAACTTGCCCGCTGTGGTGTTGCATATTACATAGCTAAACTTCTGTGTGCTGCCACTGGCTCTTGAGGGGATGGTGCATCTTACACCAGAGCAGTGTCCTTACCGTGGATAAGTGATGTGGGGTAAGAAGGTACAAAGAATTTACTCCCCTTTAAGAAGGAACAGACACTGACAGCAAATGCTAAATATTTCCTGCATTTCTGAAGGCTAGCAGAGAAGTCACTCATCCGGCAGCCAGCCTGTTTGCGGCCAGTTTTACGGCTGCCTTTATGGTCAAGGAGGAGAGCTAGCAGACAAAACATGTAAAGTAAAGCAGCTCAGGCAAAATTCTGGAAATTTATGTGCATTCTCGTAAAACGTGGCAATATTTTAATCTGTCACTTAATGTTTACATAGTTTTATCTTCATTTTCCATTCTTTAGCGTGCGGCTGTGGCTCCCACTGCATGTGAGGCTGAGGCCACTTGTTATTAGAGCACATCCTTGGGCCCCAGGCAGTTCTTTATCTACACAATATAGTGAAAATCACCTTTATTTTCCAGCTAAGGGAGATGAGCCGGTGCGCTCGGCGGGTTTGATAGAGCAGAGGTTGCTGAGGCATCTCCCGTACGCCTGGCTGGCTGGTGCCTCTTTGGTGAGCTGTGGGTCGTCATATGGGGGATAAGTGTTGCTGAGCATTAAAAACCCTGCCGGGGCTCTGCTGGGAAGCCCAACTCGTTTTCACTCTTCTACCTCCTGTAAAGCTCAGCTGCTAAAAATAGTTTGTCTTGTTTAAAGAATAAAGTGTAAAAAGCCCTGAAATTCCCTTGCCATTTAAAGACACAGAGATAAAAGACTGAAAATTATGACTAGACAATATGAATGGTCTGGGTAAGTAATTTATTACTGTGAGCAAACCCCTTTTTTTTCCAGATATCCCCACTGCGTGCTAACATTACCATCGGGGATGACGCTACTCGCTTGTTGGCAGAGCAAAAGTAGACAGATAGACACAAATCTCCCTGCATGGATGTCGTTCCCCATGATGACAGCAGCACTAAGATCCATCACGTTGGATGACCGGTCCTGATATCTATTTGATTTATACCCCAGCTGGACCACAGTAAAAATGAAAACAAGACTCGTAGGAGTTTGTCTTGATAAATACCAACGTTACCATCGCAGCCCCACTGGGGGCACTTATTTTCTCCTGGTGATAGGCAAGAGCCAAGGAGATATTATGTGGGCCAAGATATTTATGGGAATATATAGAGGTGTCTTTATCAAGATAAAAGGGAAACCAGGAAAGAGAAAACAACCCCCTTTATTATCCTGTTAGTAAGAAATTACTGAAGCTACAGTAGTCACAATGCAGGGCTGGAGGAGATGGAGGGGGAAACGCCGTTGCAGACCCCAACGTTTCCCTTGGCAGACCAGTAACACCGAAATACCACGGGCAACATTGGTGAATAACAAAAGTTAGCAAATACAATGCTGTGGTTTCCAGGGAAACGCAACCTTGGCCTTTAGTCCCATATTTCAGCAGGCTTCATTATCCTCTCTGGATTTAGTATAATGAATTGGCTGTTGACGGATGCTGCCGCCTCTGTGCTGCCTCGTTTACGGAGGTTTCCGCTGTAGCCTGGTCGAGATGGGGTGACGGTCTCGTTGGAGATGTGCCATGAGCACACGGGTGCCCCTTCGGAGGGGTTTCTCCTGGGTCCAGATTGCAGCATATGGGGGGCCCTCATGAGCCAGTTGATCTTTCTTCCTTACTGAAGGCTGTCTGTCTGCTTTCTGTTTAAATAAGAGGCATTTATGGCTTTCTCATACATTTACAGCACTGAAACCCTTATTCATCCAGTCACGTGGAAGAGGTTTTTACATTATACCACCCATACCTCGTATGGGTTCTTCCAGCTGATTGCTTTATTAATTATCCATAGAAACAACGATACTAAACATGATTTAATGGATGTCTTTTGATTAGGCTTATCTGCTGAGATTTCTGCATGGATGACTGTGTCTTTATAGCACCCGTTCCTCCTCCAAGCCAGAATTCATAAAGCACAAAATCTAGAGCAAAGCCACTCTTACCGCAAAAACCTTGCAGAAATAATTTCTTTTATAAAAGACTCCCAGGAAATATAGACCAAATGTAAAGTTCTTGCCAGTCAGAATTACTTTATACATATATATGTATATAAAAGCCAACCTAAAGCAGAAGCTAGAGGCTGAGACAGTCCTGTTGTTGATATCCTGGGTACAGCCCCACACTCCTGTGCTGGGCTTGGAGGGGATTTCATGGGCATGAACCTGACCCTTATAGACACATCCTCTCCTCACCAGGCACAAGTTGCTGGAAATAGGTTTTTACCACCATCTTAACCAGGAGAACAGGACAGTGAAGAGATTTCCGAAGGACATGGGAAACCAAGAGAGACAGAGAGACCCAGAGAGTGTACTATTACCCCCCAAAAATAAGCAATGGGAAAAAAAAGTACTCCAAAAAGTGATTGCTGGTTTTTTTGTGGGGGTAATTTTTTTAGTAAATCAGTCTCTAAATTAATTTGCTGAGGTCACTTAGGAAACGTAGTCTGCTTGGGACATGCTGGTGGTACCTGGATATAAGCCAAGGCAAGCACCTCCAAAACTGAAGTGAAACAATTCTCCATTCACTTCATTTTTCTCTTCTTAGCAAAAGCCCAGCTTCATGCAATATGTTTCAAACATCTAAAAAATGCATTAAAAATAACACTGTAAATTTTTACTGTACTGCTTCACCTCATTTTGAGGCTATAGGTCAAAATGGGTTTGGAATAGCCAGTTTCCTTTGATTTAATATTTTTTACGGTTTAAAAAACCCTCAAAGCCTATCAGGAAGTCATTTTTATGACTGATATTTCAACGTGAAGCTGTTCAAACTGAAGTCTGAGAGGCAGTGCTTTAAACTCAGACAAACACGCCGGTTTCAAAACTTCCCATGCAACAAAGCAAGTCTATTTTTTAAATCACAGTTGGTATTTTCCCATTAAGAATAAAGAAATAGATGAGTATGTTTCAAGAAAAGCCATTTTTTGAGTGGAAAATCATGACCAGGTCTGGAAATAGCAGGTACCAGCATGGGTCTTCCGCCATCACTGAAATCCCTGTCTGCCCCTACCTGTGCTTGGGGAATTTGGGCTCCAAAGGATGCTCTTCCAAATCTTGGCCACCTTCTCTGCTCTTTTCCTTCCCTTTTGTCAACGCTCTTAGGCAGTTCTTTTTCCTACAGTGTTTTGCAACGTGGGCCAGGATTTGACATGTGACTCATCATTTTGAGTGCCAAGGGGGAGAACTGTTATTTTAGAAATTAAACGCTTGACACATTCAGAAAACAAATCCCCTTTAAGGTGTCTCCTGATGTGGCTCCAAAAGGAAAGTGTTTGCAATTAGGACATTTTACAAAAATGTTGGTTTCTGTGCTTAGTGGCTGAACTTCTTTCATCTTTTCTTGGTAAATATTGGTAGTGGATTTTGGAAATTCCAGCAAATTTACCATTTCACCTCCTAAATGAACTGACAATGAAGCAATATGCTTGAAAATGTCGGTTATATTTTCTCGGTTAATTATGTGGCTTGTGACGCTTGCAGTAGCCTATAAAATCAAAACCGACCAAAGAGCTCGGATCAAATCTGGTCTTCATTTGTGGATGGTATAGCTGGTGTCTCTGTGCAATTAGGGTAATCCTAGAGTACACGGTTTGCTCTTCAGGCTGGTTCTTTTATGTTTGCCAGACGTATTTAATTTTGTAAGCACCACATTTCCACTTTTCTCGGGTTTGTACTCTTTTTCTTATAAAACCAGCAAAATTCATAATCCCTAAGGGGATTCTCATGTGATGGCTTCATTCTGAAATAACGTCATGGGGACAAAGTTCAGTGCAAACCTCACCTGCTCTTAATTTATTGCAAATACGATTAAAATCTTGTCTGAGGTCTTTTTTTCCCTGTACTTCTCTGTTTTGTGTTTTCACCAAGCACATAAAAAAGGCTTTCTGTACTGTTTTCCAGCAGTTTAGCTGTGCAAAGACACTCATGGAGGAATTTGCTTTCTGAAAGGGACTCCTCTGAAAGCTTCCCATCAGTTCACCACAATTTTCCCAACCCAGAAAAGGTTTTTTATCTGTCACGAGAGCAGCCAAGCTTATTCTTTAGCTTCTTTATTTGTGGAACCTCACCATGATTAGAAATGCAAGCTTGGCTCTGAAGGTTGGGCTTATAAACAGATTGCAGTAGCTGTTGTTCAATCTAAACCACACTATAAACATCACGTAAACAACAGGTAAAATAACAAACAGCACTGGGAACCGTTTAAAGAGGGCTTCTGCAGCTTGCAACTGCTCTTCTTGGGGATTTCACATTTATTTGAATCAAACTTAACAGCAAGGAGCCTTTTATTTTGCTAATATTTCCAACAGCTCAGCTTTTGCTCTTGTCATGGATTCATTCTCCATAGAGAGTTGGAGACGTGGCTTTTATGTCCCCGGCACAGCAACTCCCTAATATACAGTATAATATTCTATCTTCTATGGGCAATTTTAGGTGACTACATCCTGCTTCTTATCATGCTTCTCTCTCGTACGGCCAAGCAAGTCGGTCAGGACCAGGCTTGGGCGATTGGAGAGTCTAGATGAGGTTCAGTTTTGGGATAGCTGTTTCTAACACGTTGTGTTTCAACACAGAGCTACATTTTAAACTCTGAGGAGCTGTGGTGCAATGGTCCTTGCACTGGATCAGGTGCTTTAATAATAATAATGAAAGCATTTTGCGCATTTGTAATATAACAGCTGTGGTGCAATGGTCCTTGCACTGGATCAGGTGCTCTAATAATAATGAAAGCATTTTGCACATTTGTAATATAACATCTCCTAACTGAGCATCCCCGAGCACTCCAGAAAAATTAATTCAATCTCACACAGGTCCCTTGAGGCACATGAGCAGTAGCATTGCTGTGCCAGAAATACGGACTCTTGGAAAGGCTGACAATAAACACTTTAATTGGGCCCTCACTGTGGTAATTGCAGCAGCAGCCCTGGCTGGTGGGAGAAGAGGAGGAAAGGGTCAGCACCACTCCACCACAGGGAAAAAAAGAGAATGAGCATCCATAAGGATAACTCAACTACTTTTACATGTTTCTAGGCTGTCACAGGGGAAATGCATTTACTCCTTTGGTTTTGCTTCCTTACTCCCAGTGAGGTCAGGGAAACCGCATTTCAGTGCTCCCAGGCAGTATCACTTTGGGTTGCAAATGTTATGAGCTAAGCTGATGGGAGTTGCACTAAATTAGCGATAAAGTCTGTAATAGCTTTTGCACAGGGGCGATTGCGTTTCTCTGCAGAGAAGCTCATTTTTCCTTGCTATAAAGGAGCAATAACTGATCCAGGCAGGGGAGAGCTGGTACTGGATCTCTGGTCCTCCATCAGCAAGCTGGCAGCTCTCAGGAGAGACACAGCCACAAATGCTTAACTTCGCAGCAGTGTTTCCCATCAGCAGAAGAAAGTTTGGGAACATGAACCCAAAGAAGATAGGGACAGCTCCGAGCTCAGCGTGGGAGCTGGGCACAGCTCTCCCCACCAGCCCTCGCGCCAAACCAGGATAAAGCAGGAAACAGCTCAGACTGCAATAAACTTGTTATTGTTTTCAAGGAAGGGGATTCATTAACTATCTATGGGACAAGCTGGATAAATCAAGCATGACGGGCAACTTCCAAATCAAATGAATACTTCAAAGACTACTTTCAAGTGACTGCAGCAGGGCAGGGTTGCAGCATGATGTTCCCACGTAGCTCTCCAGGCTGTCACCTATAGAGCTTTGGATGGAACTATATAGTGAGTGGAAAATTGCTGCCTTGATGGACCGATAGGCTGGCTGGCCGTGGGAGGATCCAGTGGGTTCAGAGGTCCTCGGGGTTAGGGTTTGGCCAGGATGCCCAGTGATGCTGCCCCACTCCCACTGCACATGTGCATGCCCTGCTCAGCTCATGGGGCTGAAGGCACCTGACGATCATCCGTTAATTAACCCTGGGCACATGACTGTGAGCTAAGTGCTGTTAGCATCCATCCGCTTCCCTGGGGAGCTGGCTGTTGTGCTGCCAACAAACCTGCTTGATTTCCCCATTGCGGAGGAGGAGATCTCAGCAGAAATACTGTAGGAGGCTGCTCCGGGGGTGTATTCATAAGCAAAGTGCTTCCACACTAAATGAAAAATTGGAAAGAAGCATTTCTTCTATCAAGGATCCCAGTGAATGAGCTGTGACTCATGAGTCCTGAACGAGAAACTTGCTGCCATCTGTCTTTATTTTACCACCCCGCCTGACTTAGCTCAGCCACGCAATAACAAGCTGCTACCAATGCATTGGCGGCGGTGGAGGGGGTGGCATCACCTGGCACTCTCCTTACAGGACACCCCTGCCTGGCATCTCCCCTTGCCTGCAGCATACGGAGGGCTTGGAAGGGCTGGCAAAGCCCTGGGAAGCTCAGGCAGGCAGATTTATCCCTGGAAGTCCCTGGCACGGAGGGACTGCAGCATCTCTGGGGGATGACACACGTTCTCCTTTGCCACCCATCCTTTTTCTGTTGAACCAACAGGCTGAGGTGCACCTTCCCTTCAGTTAACCACCAAAATAAACAGGGAAAATGCATTATGCATGTACAGAAAGAGTCTGAGGTAATGAAACATAACTGTGGTCTTCCAGACTAATGTAACATTTGCATTTTTCTAACTTTAGTAATTTGCCAGACTTTGGCTCTGGCTTCAATGAAAGAATAATTACTTGTTTTCATAAAGAGGAGTGTTGATTTAAAAATGCTAGCTCCACTTTGTGAATTCAAGGGGAAATGCTTTGCTTCCTATCAATCAAGCTCTTTTAAGCGATGCAAGTTCATTTCACGCTCTTCTCCTTGATTTCGCTACCCTGTGTTCAGCAGCAAAAGAAAAGCACAGAAGTAAAATGAAGCCTGGTTTTCAAAAATAGCTTCTGCAGAAGAACATGGAAAGAAATGGTAGGTTTGAAGCTAATGTCTTGCTTTGTCCTGCCTTGTTTGTGTTTGAGAGCGAGGAAAAGAGGAGTCACTTGTGCAGGGACTGATGCTGCCTAGTGCAGGTGCCCAGCTGAAATGCCACTTCCAGGTGTCCTGTGGGCTCTCTGGGGACAAGAGAAGCACCTCGAGAAGATGAAGCCCACCCAAGGTTTTGTCCATCATCTGGAAATGCTCCATTCCCTGGGGAGTTTGGGGTGCCTAGTCCTATACCTTTGCTATCTCTGGGGACTGGTTGAACCTGACCTGAATTTCTCATCAAGGGGTTGGCAAACCTGAAGGTGGGTCCCAGGAGATGCTGAGGAGCATCTTCCAACCCACCTGGTTGCTGAAGGACAAGTGAGGACCAAGGGATAACAGTCATGTTAATCATGTCACTAACTTTAACCTTGGATCAGGGAATGTTCACTGCATCCACCCACATGGAGGATGTTGGGAGTTGCTTGACACCGTGAAAGGTCTTTGAGTTTATTTACTGTTGCAAAGCCTCATTCTGGAGAGTGGAAAGGCCTCAGGAAGAATTATAAGTTATATATAGTATATATATAAAATAACGTGAACCTTCAAAAATGTACTTACAGTATCTGTGTAACCAAACTGATCTGTCTGGCTCAGCAAAGCACACGCTTAGAGGTGAGCTGCGAGGGGCTGCGAGGGGCTTAGGATGGCACAGGTGGAAGACATTTCTGAAAGATCTCTAATCCAGTAATAAATGGCAAGAGAACCTGCAATTGGAAAGGCAGATGTGGACTAGAAATAAGGGGCAACATTTTAACGGAAAAGAAAACACATACAGAAATAGCCTCTGAAATGATGGGGAGGGGAGCTGCTCTTCCCTGGCCAGGTGTCCATGGTCAATCCAACAACTGCTACTCGTTGCTAATGTTGCATTTTGGAGAGCCAAAGTAAGCATCTCAATTCTTTGAATAAAAGGCTTCTGCTTTTGCTTACCCATAGATTAGAGGTATGCTCTTTGTTTTCCATGTAACCCTCATTTTGCACAGTGGAATATAGGATGTATTTTCCCTTTTTCTTACCCTTTATCTTTGTGAGGTTCTAATTGTTCCTGTAAACCCTGATTCCCAGAGGGCACGCTGCTAAACTGAAAGGATTTCCAAACCCAGTGGCTGCAATGCTTCACTGTGTTTTTAAATTTCTTTCTTAGGTAGTGTTTCAGAAACGTGCCATTCTGTAAAGCTTCAGTTTTGATATTCCTGTTTATTGCTCATTAAAGCAAAAAAAGAAAAAAGACACTGCTCCTCTTCCTCATCTCCTTTCCCAAGACAGAAAATGAGCAGCTTTCTTACCAGCTTTTGTAAATGATCACTGACTGACATCTCCTATCAATGCGCTTCCAGGAGTGACATAGCGTAAAAAATAAGAAAGGACCACGAGAAGAGCATCCCATTCAGCACGTCTCCGCGGCAGCCAGCCGTGGAGCACTCAGCACCCACGCATCACTGCCTGAGAGGTAGCTTTCCTCATGGGGGAAAAAAAAACCACCAACAAAACCAAAAAACAAAGAAAAAGGAGGAAACTCGCTTCATTCAATCTGCTGTTCATTTTAGCAGTTATGGAACAATAATCGTGTATATTCCCAATGGTCGCGGGGGTGATGGCTGTACTAGATATGGGCCAGAGAACACAGTTGCAGGGCAATTTCTCTCCATCCTTAATGGACTTGTATTGTACTTGTAGGCAGTAGAGTGTCCTAATCTCTTCCTTGCGGGGTCTGTCTCACCATGGGGTCATTTGCAGGGACCCTTTTGGCTTTGCAAATTCCTCACAGGCCAGATGCTGCTACCTTTATCCACACTAAGTGGTGCCTACCCTGGGGCTCCCATCCAACCGGAGGGGAATGGGCACTGCAGGGATGCACGGAGTGAAGCGGGACGCTGCGGGGGGTCCCTCGGATCTTTGCCTTCTCAGCTGCTCATTTTAATGAGGATTTATTTGTAAGCTGAGCAAACCAAGGAATTTCTTCTCTTCCCTTAAGTGAAGAGAGAAAAAACATAACAACCCAATAACACACCAGCTAAAGAACATTTCTTCTTAACCTCTGTTCTCCTTCATGGATATTTTTCTGTAGTATTTTTGGCTAATTACTCCATGAAACACTGAGTGGTCCTTTCCAAAGTCTTTCTTCAGCTTTTCCCAAAGATGTTCTTTAAAAAAAAGGAATCAATGTGTTTTAACCCTATGTCTGGAATAAATTCTGCTGAGAGAGTCAATCAAGAGGAGACCCTCACCTTTTTGTTATTGCTGTGTACTGTTACTACAAAGTCAGATGGAAAATAATAAGATTCAATAAGAATTGTTTTTCACTCTCCACCCACACACGGAGAACGTGATACATCACAGCTGTTTGCAGGCATTTAGCACCATGAGATGCCTGTTTTATGGGGAGCAAAGTCCTCGCTCTCGCTTTGGGCTAGCTAATGCTGTGGAGGAAGAAATGAGGTCAGCGGGTGACCACAGCAAAATCTCCAACTTCTGTGCAAAAAAAGATAGCTCTGCCTTCTTGTTTCCTTTTGGCTCCTAAAACCTCCACCCTTGATCGTTGACCTGGGTGTCAATGCCCTTCCCTGGTCCTTGTGCAGAACACCATGAGGGGACCTTCTCTTCTTTCCCCTTTCAAACCATCTGGGAGGTGTCCTGGCTCTCCAGGGATGCTCCCTCTCCTTCCTTTCCATTTATTTATTTACCCAGCATCGGTTGGTGGTATCACTCCTAACACAGGTACAATATGAATGTAAATGATAGAGGTATTCAAGGGGTTTCAAGAGTTGAACTGCTGAGCACTCAGAAATCTCAGAGATCCACCTCATTAGGTTAATTGAGCAATTGCAGTTTCTGCAAACTGTGAAGGAAAGATAGGACATGAAAATCATGGAAAAACACTGACCAAATGGCTGTCTTTTCTTTGTGTTATTTACATGACCTTAGGGATTGACAGTAGAATCAAGGAGAAAGAGAAAAATGAGAATGAGATTGTAAAATCAGCCAGCTCATGGAAAAGCCAAGATGGAGAACCTGGTAGAGGAGCCACCCTTGGTTTTGCCATACAGTGAGATGTTAACTACTTCTGTCTCAAGTCCAAGGCAACACTTAGGGAGAACTTTTTATTCTGCCATTTCTCCCACTTTTTTAGCTGAATGTTTGGCAGAACTTTGAACATTCACCTTGAAATGTGACTATACTTGGTGTTTCCCCCATATTGGACAAGAGACTTGAAATCAGAGTTGGATGGCGTTTGCAAGGGTTTAGGAAGTTTGCGATTTTAAATTGGATTCTTGTCCTTTCCAAGTCATTTATGTCCCTTTTTATTTCCCCAGCTATTTAGTTTGCTAATGAACCTCCTCTTTTCCCAGCCTCCCAGGGCACCCGGAGGTATCCGCCATTGCGTATCTGCCTGAGTCCCCGGGATGACACCTTGTGCATTATGCTCCACCGTTGCCGTTAGATCCTCCCATAAACGTGAACGTTTTTAATGTCTGTCACGGGCCTGCTCTCACGTAGATTGCCTTCAGGCTGAACTTTCGTGTAATGTATTTTGACACCCCATATGGTCCCCACGGTTCTATCAGGCACAAACTGAAATCTTGCTCGTCTTGTTGGCAACTGCCGATATCTGGAAGCAGTCTGTCTTTTTTTCTTCCCCGTCAATACTCACATTTGGGAAGATGAATGTGATGGTCAGGTACTGGCAAGGAGATGGAGTAGATGACCTAATAGGTCTTTTCCATCTCTAATTCCTGCATTTTATTAAGAGGAATTCTTTGTTGCCGTGGCACTAATTTGTCTGAGCTGTCACAGTGGAGGGAAGGCAGAAGAGGTGGCACTAACAGTGTCATCTAAATCCATCTTTTTTTTGGCACCTCTGCCCCTGTGCATCAAGCGTACCATCTGGCGAGCGGGCAGATTGCCATGCCGGCAGATGGGCAGGAGTGTATCTAGCTATGAGACCATGTATG
>NW_010249306.1:30277-46990 GCF_000690775.1 Eurypyga helias | reverse complement strand
CCGGCGGTTTGCCAAGCGGCAGCCGGATGCTGGCAGCCAGCGTTACCTGCAGCACAAGGATGTGGTCCCTCCTGGAGGCATATTGGAGTGGCAAGGGATCACGCTTCTCCTCTCAAAGCTACAACCTGTGTCCGGAGATTTTCGTGCAGAAAAATGCACATTTGGTCAAAAGGTTCTTCTAAGAGGGAACTCATAATTAAAAAATTAACATCACAGCTGCCATGCACATGTCTCCCTTTTACACCAGCATGAACATTTGCCTTCAGGTTTCATTTCTGTAGCTGTGACATAAACACAGACAAGGCACTGTTTGGTGCTACAGAATATTTTTAGCAGGGTATCTATTATTACAAATTTTTTACTTTCCCATGAGATGTGGCAAGCTATATTTCTCTTAACATCTGATTTATTTATCTTGATTTTTAGAGTCACCTGACAAAGCCAAACGCTCTCCACCTGGGAACACCATGGGTGGCTTCACTGGATGAGCCATGCTGGGCATTGCCCAGGGTAGGGCACTGGGGTTCCTTTTCTCCTTGTCACACCAGTCCCCCAAATCTTGTTGTGTTAGGACAAATGCACACGTGCAGAAAGTCCTGACTGCCCATCAAGTCTGGAGTTGTCCCTCTCTGCTACTCCAGGGAAGATGGTGAGGATGGTGCTGCAGCAACTTGCATTCATCCAAGAAGGTTTATTAGTGTGGGCTCTCTGCCACCCAAAAGTGGCTGAATTTAATCTGGGTCCAAGCTGGCGCGTGATGCAGCACAACTCTGCCTGTGCCATGCCGTGCCTGGGCTAATGAGCCTGGGCATCTCTCGCTCAGCATGGAGCTGGTCCTGGTTTGCAGAGGGTGGTGCAATTCATCCAAAACCGGATAAACTGTCCAGGAATCACGTCCAAAATGAAATCCACTGAATGACATTTTTAATACACAGCTGTGGTTCTCAGAGCAGTAGGTAGTTTAGATACTGAGTAAATAGGAACTACAGCAAGAAAATCAACAATCACTTCATCCCTGCAGACCTGTACCTCCATGAAACCGCCTGTGACACAAACCTGGGGTGAGCATTGCCCAGATTTAGAGGTGAAACCCCTACTGATATCAATAGACTCAGGATTTCATGCTAGGCTTTCAAGCAAAACTCACGGTCTATGTTGAGTTAGACACCGAGCAGAACAGTTTGAAGGCAGATGGGAGCATATGGTCCGTACAGAGGCGAGCGAGGAGGAGCAGCATCTCCAACAGCGCTCTCGTCCTTAGCAAAGGGGCCGTATTGCGGAGGTTCTTTCTTTTGTTTTGCAACACCCAAGCAGAGATGGTTTTGATAATGAGGAAATGACAGCTCTTGCCTCACTCTAGCCAGAGGGATATATGTGGAATGGAATCCTGTGTTGTAAAGCTTTTTTAATGCTCTCCAGATTGCTTTTGAGGTTGTTTCAGTGACCTATCATCAGTTCTCCTTCCAACACACTTTCTTCCAAATGGCAGATCCTTGTGCCCCATGTTGAGCTGTGGCCGGTGCCCATGGGAGCCCAATGACTGCTGTGGTCAGAGCCACTGCCACATCCAGGGACATCCTTCAGGAAGAGCTTCCCGGAAGAGCTCCATGCTGGCTGGCTGGGAGATCATGGTGAACTGAGCAGCGCCATGAACTGGAAACAGCATGAGGGGAACTGTAAGACCATGGAAATTAATGACAAACATGTTATTTATGGGGCTCTCCTGCCTGGGTCTCTCACATATACCTGCAGCTTGTTTGGCAAAGGCATCAGCTCGGGACAACCCTTGATTCTGCTTCTTAGCCCAAACTCTTGAGGACCAGCAGGACAAGTATGATGAGTACCCTGTTTGGAAGCCGACCTTTCCTTCACCCAAACGCTGCTGGGGTATCACCCTGTGAAAGCACCACCTAACTGCTCTTGTGGTATGCCCCATGCTCTCTCGGCACAGACATCCTGTGGTCCTCATGGTCCCACACCCCAAAAAGGTGCGTGATCACCTTCCAAGTTCATGGAGTCATAGAATGAGACAATAGTTTGGGTTGGAAGGGAACTTTAAAGTTCATCTAGACTAACCCCTTCTGCCATGGGCAGGGACATCTTCAACTACATCAGGTTGCTCAGAGCCCAATCCAGCCTGGCCTTCAACACTTCCAGGGATGAGGCATCTGCCATATCTCTGTGCAACCTGTTCCAGTGACTCACCACCCTCATTTTAAAAAAGTTCTTCTTAGTCTAAATGTCTTTTGGTGGATTTCAGGCTAGAAACAAAAAAAAGAAAAAGAAGTGATTCTTCTTCCAAAATATTTGAATATGACTAGAAGGCTGGTTGTGATGACAATAAAAAATAATATGAGCTGGTACTATGTTATGGAAAAAGGAGATGCTCCCAAGACCAAGAGCTCCGGCTGGACAGCTGGCCATGGTGTTCCCATGCATGCCAGCCTGCAGGAGCTGGACCAGGCTGCTGCTGGAGGAAATTCAAAACCCCCGGCCTAGGATGCTGCATTGCCACCAACCTCACAGACAAGGGCAAAAGCAAGTCTGCAGCCAATGCAATACCACAAAATTTTGTTGGCCTGGCAATATCACACCCACTACTTGGAGTGAAAAATAGTTGAGTTCTTCCCTATTTTTCCAAGGACTATGTGTATTCTAGGACTCCATGCCTTGCATTTCCTGGAGCTACGAGCACAAGGTGCCACTCAAATGAATGGTGGGCTCCAACCAGAGTGTTTCCTACAGAATGTAGACTGATGTGTTTCTACAAGCAGGGGATTACTGTGGTTGGACAAGGCAGGGCCAGTCCTCAAGGGTTCAGTATATGACCAGATGTATATTTAATGAACTAAAAAAGAAAAATAAATAGAAAATGAAAGGTAGAAAATAAAATAGAATGAAAGAAGAGAGTATGTCAAATGGTTTCCATTAGCACCGCAAAGTTGTCCAGCCAGGAATGATTTGTAACTTGTATGGATTTCCCAGTGGAAATGCAAACCAATCTAATTTTACAGAAATGGCAAGGACCAAAAGAAGAGCAATTTCCAGAAACAAGTCTGCCATTCAGCATATCAATATGTTAAAGGCGTCTTTACCAGGCTGGAAGACAGATCAATTTGTATTTATTCCTCAGACCAATGGAAAGTGTGGTCCTGTATGTGGGATTAAGGTACAGAAAATACTTTTTGCTAATAAATAATTGGCTCTGGGAAAGCAAATAAGGGGGAAAAAAGCAGTATAAGGACCTGAAAAGGTTTTTAGGTGAAAGAAAGACGTAAACAGCATGACTGGGTCTTCACAACTAAAGCTCCTCCATAGAGTTTGATTTTAATTTCAGATCTCAATTAGGGGTTATCCAAAGGTAATTGAAAAATAGCTGAGATGTGGAATTAAATGGCAACTGCCCACACATCTACAGACTTCAGTCAACCAGCCCCTCGGCGTGGATATGTTTTTCTACCACAAGCTGGGCAGATTTGTTCCTGCCTTTTTAGGAATAATTCTTTCAGAGCACCAGAGCCCTTTGCTACAAGCTGAGAGTCTAATTATAATAAAAGACCTCCTTGAACATCACTACTCTGAGTGTATTTGGAATTAGGGACCACTCTCAGCCAGGGAAGTAGCTGCTTCTAGATCAGGGGGTGAAGCTGCTGAGCTCCCCTTGCTTTCCAAGCCCATGCACGGCGTAAGCTCTTCAAGCATCGACTTGTGCTTTTTTTGCACTTCTGTGAAATGCCCGTGCTTATGTGTGATATAATATACTGACGTGTGATTTTAGACATAACAACAAACAGCCTGGATGAAAAAGAGCCAGATAAGCCCATACGAAGTCATTTATTAACAGAGGTCCTTCCTCTGGTATTTCTTTAAACTCTGCATGGGTTTTTTTTTCCTGCCAAATTCACTTTGTGATGTTGAAAACTATTTTTTTTTCCTTATCAAGATAGTTATTTTCCACTTGGCAAACACTGAGTTTTATTAGTTATTCCTAATGGAGCCTGAAATGATTATGGCTTTTCCCTCCCTGTTTATTTCTCTCGTATGTTCATCACAACAAAAATCAGCTCATTGCTTGGATCAGGATGATTTCGATGAATATCACCATGGGGCCAACTGTCTGGAACTGGGGAGCAGACTACTAGAAGGGCTGTCATTTTATGTTTTGTTGTGCTGCAGCAATTCTGTAAGCACCAATATGTCTTTGTCTTGGTGAGGCACAACCAAAGCGCTCCTGGGCATCCTCCAGAGGCACCCATGGATGCACGGAGAAACGCTGATGAAGATCCCATCAGCTCATATAGCATAGTTTGTCCTCGGGATCTGGGAAAATACCCCTCCTGCTCTCTCCTCAAGCCTATGGCTCCGTCTGTTGCCAATATAAAACTCCAGTGTCACGTTTTCAGCCACTTCATTGCGCTATGCTCTAGCTCCGGGTGTGTTGTGCCACCTCTCCTGTCCTTCTCTGCAGGACCTGGACCAGCTGGTCTCCTGGAGCAGCCTTGGGTCCTCTCTGTGTTTCCATGGACAAACAGCCAATCTTCAGCATGTTTCTGACTGCTGTAGTTTTTATAAGGGACCCAAATAACCCTGGTGTTGCTGTGCAGTGACATATTAATAGATCTTGTCTTTCCTGCACAGACAGATCCCTATGTCCATCTCTGTAACCTGAGCAGCAGAACTTGCCCAGCATGTGGCTGGACAACAAGTAGGGGCAGATCTTGTGATAAACAGAAAAAAATCTGAAAATAGATATTCTGAGAGCAGGATCTGAGCAGGATCTGAGCAGGATCTTCCAGGGCCCTTTCATAGAATCATAGGCTGGTTTGAGTGGGAAGGGGCCTTAAAGCCCACCCAGTCCCGCCCCCTGCCATGGGCAGGGACACCTTCCATAGCCCAGGTTGCTCCAAGCCTCATCCAGCCTGGCCTTGGACATTCCCAGGGGTGAGGTATCCACAACTTCCCTCTATCATTAAATCATCACACTGCTTTTATCCATGTTATCCCTTGTGATGGACTTTGTACTAGGCACACAGCTCCGTAAGCATAACCCCTCCCCCCAGACAACCCTTGAGCTGACCTAGGCAAACTGATAAATGCCTAAAACCATGTCCCTGCCCCAGTTTCCCTGCGGCAGTTTCCCTGCCCCTCTGCAGCACTTCAGGGATGGGTTGGAGCCAGCCTCAGGAAGGACATGCCCTGAGCTATATTGTGTCCAACAGGGCTTATGCCATCTGCTTCCCACTCTGGGGTGTCTCTGGAAGGGAGGATGGAACCCAGGGCATCCCAGAGCGAACGCGGGTGCAAACCTCAGCGCATGAACTGTCACTTGCAGCGGCCCATGAAATTAATGCAGAAAAAGCCGCAGGCTCTGCAAGGTAATTTGCAACCCCAAGACAGTCCAAGACTCGATGGTCTTAAAGGTCTTTCCAAGCTAAATGATTGTTTGATTCTAAAAGCCAAAGTTAAACTCCCAGGACTGCCTCATGGAAATGAGTACAATTTATCTTGCACCCTTCCAAGGTGAGCATTCACCGCGTTTATCAAGGTCATTTATTCAAGCAATGCTTACTTTGTTCCTCTGTTTGAGGGCTGGGTAGTTTTTAACCTTTCATAGGTGCCCACACTGACAAAATCGCAGTTCTTGTGGAAGCCTCTCCAAATTCTTCATGCCAAGATGCCTGGGGAGTGGATGTGGAGCAAAAAGCCAAAAGCTGGGACTACTTGAGAGCACACTGAGAGGCTTTCCCTGCTGATGGCTATATTATGAGGGGTGTCCGAAGAGGAGACCACGTCCCACCCATGGAAAGAGCTCTGGGTTTGCCTGGACCCCTGCAATGCTGCCGAGTCACCCCAGTCGGGGGTCCTGACGCAGTGCCTGGCTCCATTTCCCTGCGCGGCAGGGGATGCTCTGCAGGGACTTCCCAGCATAAAGCTTGCTTCCTTGGGTGGGGAAAAATTAATTAATCCATGGCAAGCATGCAGCTCCATTTAGTCCTCCAAGGAATGACTAATGGCGCTAGGAAGTGCAGTGCTTTCAGGCTGGCTGCTTTCCCCATGCAGAGCCCCGCGGCTGCCCTGCTCCTCACCATCCCACGGGCATCGAGGGCCCTTGTCTAGAAAGCAAAGACCCCAAAAGCTGGAGTCATGTTTCGTGAACGTCCTTTGATGCAAATACTCCCCCAGTAACCGGATTCATGCTATTTTAGCCTAGGTTTGAGGTTTTATTTTTCCTTTTTCTCCCCAGAAAATCCTTCCTAGTTTAAATTTTTCACTGCTTGTAAAGTGTCCCATTATAGTCTTCAGGGAAGGAGGAGATTAATGTCAGGTCCCATTTATGCATCACTTTGGATCAGAAGAGCTTGGCCAGCCCTTTGTAGTGTTCTGTTCTTCTGGGGGCAGGATTAAAAGTTTACTATTGCAAAAAAAAAAAAAAAAAACCCATTGTCACTTCCTGAGATAGAGCTTTTAGAGAAATTCCCTTTGCCATAATAACTGATTTATTTTGGTTGGCTGACTACGAAGCAGCTGAAGTGGGTGATCCCTGCCAGACTCATTAAATGATTCCTAATGTTGACAGAGGGCTTTATATTGTGGTTATAAAAGCAGAAGGTTCGGTATTTGCTGGAAGAGCAAACACCCGAGGGCGAGTGTGGAGGACAGGGGGAAGCTCTCCAGCGGTACCCATGTGTAAGCAATAAGCAGAGGAATGCTCTTGGAAACTGCAGCTTGAAGGATTTACTTTGGCATCTGTTTTGGTTGCCTGGAAAGGGAAACTCTCAGGGAGGAGCAGAGGTGCTGGGCGTGGTGGGGCTTTGGGTCTTTCTGGGCTGGGAAAGGAAAGTTTAAGAGCCTTTTCGCGGGGTCCTGACGGGTGCAGTAGGGAGGCACGCCGGCTCCTTCCTACCAGACTGGCTGCTTCCAGGCGAATCATTCACAGAGGCATGAAGGAATCACGGTCCTCATTTCCCCTTGAGTCAGATCCTTGAGACTCTTGAGACCAGCCCCGAGGAGAAGGACTTGGGGGTACAGGAAGACAAAAAGCTGGCCATGAGCCGGCTGTGTGTGCTGGCAGCCCAGAAAGCCAACCGTATCCTGGGCTGGATCCAGGGCAGCGTCTTCCAGGCGAATCATTCACAGAGGCATGAAGGAATCACGGTCCTCATTTCCCCTTGAGTCAGATCCTTGAGACTCTTGAGACCAGCCCCGAGGAGAAGGACTTGGGGGTACAGGAAGACAAAAAGCTGGCCATGAGCCGGCTGTGTGTGCTGGCAGCCCAGAAAGCCAACCGTATCCTGGGCTGGATCCAGGGCAGCGTGGTCGATGGAGGGGATTCTCCCCATCTGTTCCGCTCTGGGGAGACCCCCCTGCAGTTCTGCGTCCAGTTCTGGGGTCCCCAACAGCAGAAGGACATGGAGCTGTTGGAGCGAGTCCAGAGGAGGCCATGGAGATGCTCCGAGGGCTGGAGCCCCTCTGCCATGGGGACAGGCTGGGAGAGTTGGGGGTGTTCAGTGTGGCAGTGTGGGCAGCGGGCAAAGTCCACGGCCTCTGCTGAGAGCAACAGCAACAAGAAGAGGCCCCAAAAAAGGGGGTCTGGCTTGGTTAAACCCTTGGTTGAAATAATAAGAAGGCAACTCTCTGCTGTTGGTATTCTGAAATATTTCTTCTCCCTCTGTCAGTTCTGAATTTCCATCTCTCTGAGGCTATTATTGTTTCTTGTCCCCTTTTTCTATTTACAGAACAACTTTTCTTTCCTGAGAAGGACCATGACATTTGGCTAATAACCAAAGAATTGGAGCTTTAATACCCCACAGGGTTGCAGGTAGATTTGCAAAGGGGTGGCAGGATGTTTCAGCATCTCTCTGCTGCCAGACAGTTCTCCCACAAGATGGGAATGTTAACTTCCTCCCCCAGGAGCAGGTGCCAGGAGTGTTTGCAAAGAGCAGGAGCATGAGGAAGAGCAATTAATTGCTGTCTGACGTCTGCCAGTGCAAAGGAGCAAAATAAAGTGCCTGGCCAGGGAAAGCGGGAAATGGCAAATCTGTCTTATGGACATTTTTAGACTGGGTGAGTTGAATACTGCACTGCTGTGTAAATCTTGTTGCCTCCTTCGAGCCATTTCTGGGGATAAAAGTGGAAGGATAGCTTTGGGAAATGGCAGAAATAAGAGGTTCTGGCCAGGGAGGTGGAGCGAGGGAGGGGATTTATTGATGGGGCTGCCATGCACGGGCTGGGATGTGGATTTACTGTGCGATGTACTGCAGCATCCCCAGCTCCAGGAGGCCAGGGCTGCATGGGGAAGCCTGTCCTACGTTTTTCCTCAAAAAGTAGTTTAACAGAAGATTTTCAGTCAGCTGTAGCTTGAGCACATTACAAATGCACCTGTGAAGCTGGCAATAATTCACGAGTGACAAGCGATTCAGCAACCCTGGATTTACACCCATATAAATAAAGTCTGGGTCTGGCTCCCACACACGTGCCTCCACACCTGTCTCTCCTTGTACACGGGCTCCGGATGAAAACCGGAAGGGGTCTGGAAGAGCCTCCCTCAAGGGGAGAACTCCAGTCCCACTGGAACAATTATCCCTTGAGGCATAATTAGACATCTGAATGTGGGTGCAGCCAGGGTATAACAGACTCTCTGCTGCCTTCTCCTGGGGTTTGTACTTGTTAAAGGAAATCTTGTGAGAAGGGGATGGTGGTACCAGGATGCTCTTCCCGTAACCCACAGGTGCAACCAACTTCAAAATGTGTCTTTGTTTCCAAATTTTTGATGAAGTACCTGCAGGTAAGAGAAGCTCAATGATAAACTTTTATGGACATTGAAGGAGTTCTCTTTCATGATTTAGGTGAATATTTAATCTTTTTGTTTGAATTAATTAGAGGGTATTTTCAAACCCAAAGCCTTTCTTTACCCAAAATGATCCATTTTCTATTTTTTTCCCATCTCTTTCCTTCCCTCACTTCCCTTTCCATTTTGCAAAATCCAAGGATTTTGCTTTCCTCAATTCACATTTCTTTGAAAATAAGAAGGTTAAATTTTGAAAATGCTCACCTTGTTCACTGCAAAAATCAAGACCTTCTCTATGTACAAGAGGATCCTAAAATGAAGGCTCAAGAGCATCTCCTTCCAGAGAGAAAAGCAACAGGGCAGGAAAGTGGGTTTTATTACTGGTACTTGGCAAAAGCCTCTCTCTCCGAGCATCACACAGGATCATGGAATCATAGAATGTTTTGGGTTGGAAAAGACCTTTAAGCCCATTGAGTCCAACCATTACCCCAGCACTGCCCAGGCCACCACTGACCCATGTCCATGAGCACCTCGTCCACATGGCTCTTAAATCCCTCTGGGGATGGTGATTTTGGATCACCAAATCCCTGTGACATGAGAAGGGTAAGGGCAGAGCACTCTACCAGGAACCTGAGCCTTGTGCTCCTCGGACCTCTCGCTGTTGCAGCTGGAAGGGAAACACCAGCAGCGTAATTGCTATTTGTTTCTCAGTGGTTTGAAAGCAGGGATTTCCTCTCAGTTGCAAGCAGTGAGAGCTGACAGCAGGAACGAGAGTGAGGACGTTTGTTCAAGGGACGAGGGGACCCGGCAGCACGCATCCCGGAGTGCATCCCCTGCCTGCCCTACCAAACCCTTCCCCCAGGTTTGTCTGGCAGGAATAAACCAAAACCAGATCAGGAAAATGTGCACACTGTGAAGACAACAGGAATTTTGGTGGTATTTCCCCATATTTTTGTGATGAGGCTGTGTTGCGGAGGAACCACTTAATTTGTGCAAACATAATGATTGGTACAACTGCAGCATTAAGAAATTGCACCAAGAAAGTGATAAAAAAGGTCTGAACTCAGTTATCAAATGTCATCACACAAAAAGTGCCAGCCTACTCTTTGTGGAATTTTATTTTACAGCTTTCACAAGATTTTGTGTTTAGCCAGTGACAGTGAGGAAATGTCTTTTTCTGTTCTTGCCTACGAAGCCCATCTAAAAATGCCGTGGGAGGTCAGGGACCGTGTACAGGGGCTGCATTGCTGCTGCTCTGCAGCACCTGGCTGACCTGGGAAACACCTGACTGGTGGAAGTGGGGCTGCCCGTTTAAAATGTACCAGTAGGTATAGCACCTTGAGGAAAGCCTTTGGATGATCACACCTCATAATTAATCCATGTAAAATCAGAGGCAAAAAGACAGATGTAGAAGATGTAAGGGGAAAATGGATGTATTATATTAAATAACAGGATCTTACTCTAAATTGAGTGTAAATGCAACAGGTTAGAACATTAACAAATTTTCCCTAATGTGATTGTGCAAATAAAAAGGTTTAATTGCAAAGTAAAGGAGAAAAAGAAAAAGAAAAAAGAAAAAGCAAAAAGAAAAAGAAAAAAGAAAAAGCAAAAAGAAAAAGAAAAAGGAAAGAGAAGAGGAAAAAGAGGTAGAAGAAGGAAGAAGGAGGAAGAAGGAGGAAGAAGAAGAGGGGTCTCTCAGCAATGCTCAGGGCAGGGAGGGGTGGGCTCCTTTTGCCTCCCCCAGCACAACTCCCAGCCCACTCGCTGGGACCCCTCTCCTGCCCGTGGAGGGGCGACGGTCTCATCAACCCCCTTCCCTCTCCAGAGGCATTCATAAGGGGAACGGCACCCAGGGGCACGAGGGGGGTTTAGGCAGTCCCAGGGGCTCACGCAGCCAGCGCCTGTGGACACGGTGCTCAGTGGGGACCTGCCTTTGATTTTCTGTCCAGAGGATTGCCTCTCCCCACTTGAAAGGGTTGTTATTTTGTGAAGAGAGAGCAAAGCTTAAACACATACTTACATATGGAGTCGCTCTTTAATGAGCAGAGATGTGAAAAATGAGCCGTAGTCTGGTCACAGAATGTCTCTGTTGGCTTCTTCTCCTTTTATTTTTTCCTTTTTTAATTGCAAATTTCTCCCGTTCTGAACCTTCAAATAATTCTGCGTCTTCTTCCATCTTCTTATGTGTTTAAACTGAGGTGCTCTCGCGGGTATTTGGAGGTGGAAACGTGCAACTGGCTCTTCATCATCGTGATGTGCTGTGCTGCTGGGGACGGTGGGTACATACACAGGGGGATGCAGCACGCCTGGGAACTGCTGCCCTGCTATCACCCAGCCATGAACATCGCTGCAAATATCAAAGAGAAAAAAAATACGAGAAAAACAAATGTTTATAACTCTACCAGCAGCCCCCTTCCCAATCTACGGTGAATTTCCTGATTATGGCCTTCCTACATTTCCGCTGGGAGAAGTTCTTATGGTTGAAGCCTGTGTTTGAATTCCAAGTAATAACATTTTCGAATAGGCTCCTATTGAAAAATTGGGGGAAAAAAAATACAAAGAAATCATCTACACAAATTGTTCTCCTGAGCTATTTTCCAAATGGCCTTACTGCTGCTGCTTCAGATGTGATTTCTTTGCCTGACATTAGGTACACTTACTGCTCACTTGAAAGCCAGGAGAAGAATTGCAGATGTTAACAGTCATCTCCAAAAATATATTTCAGATTATTCCAAATTACTCCAGTGGAAGAGAATCTGAGGATATTACCTTTAATATTAGAGCTGCAGGAACAGCAAAAAGGCCCATTTTCATTTCTTACTCCCCGCTGAAAATATGAGAAAAACACCTACTGAGCCCACCTTTATGAAAATTGTTTCCCCTCCCCATCCCTGTGTGCGTATCTCCCACCCATGAATGTGTATCTCATATTTATTAACTCATGGGAGTATGCTGCTGGGGAAAATTGCCTCCCAGACTGGGAACCTGCTCCCAGTTCACATCCAGTTTGAGGGGTGGGCTGAGAGGGGCATTGACGATGTAGAAAAGAGACACGGGTGCCTCACCAAGCAATAGCATCCTTGAGGGCTGAGACTGGGAGGAGAGGCTGTTCATACTCCTGGCAAACCTGCCCTCCCCTCCACATCTCTCCCTTGTCATGAGCCTTTTTCCTGGTTGGGAAAAGATGCTGGATCAGCCCCTAGACCACTTTCAAATACTCACTTTGGGATAATACGGTGTTCGACTCATGAGATGTGATACGCATCTCTCAAATCCCATTTTTCTCTTATTTGTGTCTCAGTTTTTATCCTAATTCTGGCTCGATGGCTATTTTCGGTCAATAAGCAAGGGCAAACCACTGCTATTCATATCCATCCTGTGCTCCCTCCCTTGCCACTCACCAAAGCAATGAGCCACTCCACCAAAGAGGATGGGAGTGTGTGAAGGACCAAAGAAAACCCCTTGTCACCCTCTCAACAACCACGATTTCAGAGGAAAAATAATTCATATTGTTTCCCCTGGGCAGGAGTGTGGCAAATGGCACCAGGAGCAGTCCCAGGACCCCGGCAGCTGAAAGATGCCAGGATAATGCACTTTGGAAAAGGGAAGAACTTCCCAGCCCCATCCACAACTCCCCACCACTGGTATTTTTATTGTATAATTAAGCAAGAGCTGAAAGAGCATCCTTAAAATGTATTTATTGATAGCCAGGTTCCTCAGTGAGCAGCAGCATTGAGATTTACTCCTCCAAGAGTAACCCATAACCCACAGATAATCTTTGTACACTAATAAAATTTAACTCTTTTGGAGGGGTCCTGTTAATTACTTCACAAACCAAGACGCCCATGGATGCCAAACGCCCACCTTGTGCAAGCTTTGAAGCCAAGCAAAATCGCCGACTCAGCAAATAATATGTTTGAAATGGCCCAAAAGTAACATTTCTCAGCAATTTTTTCTCAGTCCTCTGGTAGCCTTGGGGTTTTGCATGTGCCACAGTGGTTGTGGAGGACCAACGAGGTCATTGGCACTTGGGGCACACATCCCCGTCAGTCCCCCAAAGGTGAACATTAACGAAGGTGAACATATTACCGTGCCCATCATGATATGACTCCGTGGCAAATTAAGCCATCTCCTCCTTAACCTACTGGAAAAAATGTCATAAGCAAGGCATTTAGGATAGAAGAATCTGAAAGAATGTAATTTTTTAATTTGAAAAAGCAATAATCCAGAGGCCAGGGGAAAAAAAAAATCATATGTATTACATGTGTAATAGCTCATTATCGAAGCATTGTAGAGTCATTATTTTAAATAACTGTATTTCATTCCAGTGGCTGGGATGGAAAGCAGTATGTATTTTGTGTAAAATAGATTTGCATTATTATTTATTCATGAGTTTTAAAAGGATCATTATTTTTGATGGACAGCTCATGTCAAAAGATTTATATATGGGAGCTCGTGTTTTCCCATAATAATGATTAATCAATAAACATTTGAAAACGGTGCTTAAAATTCAGTGTTACCAGGATACACATTTACCTCTAATTAGAAACAGGTTTTCATTTGAGAAACCAGATCACTTTCAAATTCCTTCTAATTGCTCACAAACCGCTGTGTCTTCTCACCCGTGGCAGCACCTGGAGCACCCACTGGATGCTTTATCCCCCCAAAGCCTGGCACCACGGGGGTGGCCGGGGGATGCTGCACACCCCACACCCAGGAACATCCAGCTGTGTGTCTGCTCACCTACACTGCGGCTCTAGGAGAGATGCTGAGCGGCCAGGGGAGAATCAGCATCACATCTGGACGGCAAAATTCCCGGTGCCAACCCAGCTGCACAGTGTCAGCTTGAAATGAAAATACCGGGCTGTTGTTATTTTTGATGGAGACCCCGCTGAGGCTGGAAAACCGGCAATTTAAATGCTTTGCGTAGGTGAAATCCAGACCCTACTGCAGGGAAGGAGGAAGCAAAGCCCATGCCTGCTGCTCCTTCCTATTTCAGCCTGATACCATGAAGTAAATGTTGCCAGGAAGGAAAATACATTGGTTTTCCCATCTCTCCCTGAATTTGTCTCCCCACGCTGCCTTGCGGATGCTGGGTTTGCATTGCAGGCTATCGCTTCTTGCTACGTGCTGGCTGAAAACAGGGATGTTGAGGAACCAGCCACCACATCCTGCCCCAGCCCTGTTGTTTCCTCATTCTCTGGGGTTGGTGCTGCTGAATCCAGGGTGCATGTGTGCTGCAAGCCAAAAAAGTGGGCACTACACCCCGCTTTTCATGCCTCTGTGCTGAATCTTTTAGAAGCATCAGTACATAGAGTCGATCTGCTTCCTAGCATTTCCCATGGTTTATACTTAATGAATTTTCAACACAAGACGTCGAAAATGAGCACTGTCAGACCGCCTGGTCCATCAAACGTGTTGTTGCCTTTGCAAAGCACGATGCAGGCTGAACGTGTCCCACCTCCCAGCATGGAGCTAAGTGATAACAGGATGGTCCAGAAATGACCATACATCTTTCCCCGTCAGAGAGAAAGGCTTTGATAACGTTGCTTTCCCAGCCTGAGAGCTCTATGGGGTGCAGTGCAGCCAATGCCTTCATTCAGTCCGTTAGCTGACCCATGGATTAGTTCATGGAGGTGATTTCATTTTTTTCCCCAAACCACAAAGCCAACACAGGACGGTAATAACTTTGATTTTGGCATTAGCCATACTCAGGCCCATAACACCCCAGATGAAGCAGTCAGGTGGAATTGGCCACAGGGATTTGGCACTTTTCCCCATCCGAACCTCACCTTTTTTCATGTGCCAGGTTACTTATCCTTCACGTGGGCTGGTGAAGGATGCATAGATGCCATGCAAATGCTTGTGAGCAATAACAATAATTGTCGTAATGCTAAAGAGCCAGCTGGTAATTAGTGCCATCCCTGACAAGGAGCACAGGCATTACCCTCATTATCCTGCCTGCTAATGGAGAATATTGGCACCACGGAGCCAACGACCAGAAGAAATGTGCCACTGCGGCCCAGTCTTTCATTTTCATCCCGGAGCTTTCTCTCCTGGGGATGTGTTAATCCATGAGGCTGGGAGCGAGGGAACCCCTCAGGGAGGCAAACTTGGGCCCAAAATGCAGCCAGAGCATCCCAGTTGTGCAAGGCAGGCAGGGCCAAGCTTGTCAGCTGTGCAAGGGAGCACAAGCCCCATTTCTCCTGGGCATCCATGAATTATTCAGCAGGGCAGTGCTGCTCTTGATTTTTCTGATCCCTCCAGCACATCCAATGCCTGGCTACACCCCCACTCAACATTACTGGGGGAATTACCAGGTGAACCCTTCCCATGCACCCCAAAACCTCCTTTTCTGCCCATAAATAAGCCTCAGATTGTACATTTTATTTAATTTTTCCATTGCTGTGAATGGAACCAGCCCAAGCAGATGCATTTGGGCTGCTCCTTTCCCATGTCCTACAGCTTTGGAGCTGGATGTTGCTGCTGCAAGGACAAAGCAAGGACCCTGAGCCAGGCAGGCAGCCCCGGTTCACCCCTCTGGTCCCAGCACCCCAACCCCATGGTGGAGAAACTGCTGTCCAAATCGTTCCTGAACATAGACACCCTGCAGTAAATTTCCCTTCAAAGAAGAGCAATTCCCAGGTGCCTTTGCCCTGTACAGGAGGGAGATGCAAAGGTACCTGCACAGAGGTTTGCTAATAGGTTGGGAATTTCAGTGTTAAATGTTTTTAGAATAATTTAATTTTTAATAAATTTACAGCCTGAATAGGTGCCTTCGCTCGTAACAACTTGTATTTTATGTGGTGTCCTGAGTTTTTTTAATGTACCAGGGTGAAATCCGGAGGTATTGTGCTGGCAGGAAAAACCACCAGAAGTCACAGAAATCCCATCTATTTGAAATGGATGCTAAACTCTGATCATGAAAGTCTTCTTTAGAGAAATATGTAAAAAAACCCAAATTCATTTCAAATTAGCTGACTTGAATATTTTGTACCCTAACAACTGTGCAGCAAGAGAGATGGCTCAAAGGCAGAAAGAGAATTGACCTGAAACGCTCATTAAAATCACAATAAAATGAGGCTTTAAGAAAAGATGTTCTTTTCTCTCCAGCATGATGTGAGAGTGGAAACTCCAACTCTTTTCACATCCTCCTCTTGCTCCACTTCAAATCCTTTCCTGTCAGTGCTCGAAAGAGGTGTTCAGGCTGCATTAACCCTGTGGGTACCCACCGCCAAGCTTGGAAATGGTGTTTTTTTGCAGTATGGCCATTTTCAGCCCTGGGGAGAAAATTCTTGGCAGATGGGAAGATGCTACCTCCATCCCTGAGTTTTCGGTCTCTGGAGGTCGTGGTGGGGTGCAGGATTTCAGTGCTGTCCTGCTTTGGCTGTAGTACTTACCCAGCATGGGTCATCATCCCTGCAGTGCCACCAGCATATCCCTGATCATCCTCAGGTGCTCCGGGAAGGATTTCAGGGGCAATATCAAGTGCTGTCCTACTCTGCGGCTATTAAAATCTGGCTCTGAGCCCGTAATATAATACAATGTGATTAAAGGAAGCACATTTGTCCTGCTGGTAATATCAACATTTTATGAATGAGCGGGTTCTGATATCAGCTAATTAGGAGCAGGTTTATTGCAGCATCTGTCACCTGGAGTTAAGCAATTTATCCTGGGAGGCTCCCTGTGGGGAGGGGGCTGTCAAAAGCTGGCAGTGGGGAAGGTGCAGGATGCAGGGAAGCGGCTGTTTCCCCACTGGAAAACTGGGGAGAGCATGCTGGAAACCATATAAGCAATTAGATGCATTGTGGTAGCCTAATTGCCTAGCCCACCAATAATTTTGGAGAGATAACCATGGAAATGGTGGGATCACACACTTGTGTGTCATGGCTGGAGCATGTGGAGCCAGTGGGCTTTCTTCTCCC
>NW_010249306.1:6766-30240 GCF_000690775.1 Eurypyga helias | reverse complement strand
GTTTCAAAGCATCACCGCTGGGCAGCATCCTCCGGCAGCGCCGGTACCTGCTGCCTCACCATCCGGAGCTTGCCACAGCACTCAGGAGCACCGTCATCCCCACTGCCAGCCAGGGAAGCATGTGCAGGAGAAGGATGCCTCTTCCTTGAAACCCCAGTAGCTGAATTCCCCACCAAGAGCTCCCAGAAGACATAGAATCATAGAACAGTTTGTGTTGGAAGGGACCTTAAAGCCCATCCAGTCCCACCTCCCTGCTGGCTGGCACGCCATGGGTTTCACTTGCTTTACAAATGCCTGGTGGTTTGCTCCTCTGCCCATGTTTCTGCAGGAATGTTTCACCATCACGAGTGTGTTAAACCCAAGGAATTACCTCCACGTGCATGGCACTGCTTTAGCATCATTATCCCTGGCACATGGCTGTTCTATCATGATGTACAAGGAGATAGCGAGTGCCTGTATGTATGAAATTAAGATTAATCAACTTCAAAGGACACTACAAAGTTTTCTGCCTTTTATCCAGCCCATAATGTTTATAATTAAGCGAGGCTTAAAATGAAAATATTGATTTTGGAGCTGGATGGTGGAAGGGACAGGGCAGGGTTCCGGAAACGGGCCGTTCATTTAATTTCCTCTGCGCTAGGACAGCATGTTGTCATCGGCCACTCTTTTATTTGCACATCTGGAACCAGGCAAAGCACACAGCTGGGAAGAGCTGCTGGCCATTCCTGATGCTTTGCTTTCCTCTGGAGCGCTCAGAAAACTACCCTCACTAAGGAGTAATTAAGCAGGAGAATTAATAAAACCATAGTAAAGATGAAGTGAGAGTCGTCGTACCACCAAGCCTGAGCATATGGGAAAGATTTTGGAATTTGTTGCATTTTCAACAGTTTAGTCATTTGTAGAAAACCATGTTTAGGAAAGAAGTTGTGGCGAGTTCACCTGGGAGCACAGGTTTCCTGGGGCCAAGGCATCTTCCCATGCTGACTTTCCGTGGTTCAGGAACATCTCATTAAATTCAAGCAGCTTGAGCTGCTCCTCAGAGAGATGCAATAGCGAAGCCAGGGCTGAAAAAAATTCAGGCAGTACAAAAATACATGCACAAATACCCACCCGAATGCAGCCACCTATGGAAATGTATTCAGGTGCTGGGGGAGCTGAGCAACACATTCACCTTTTCCTGCTTATTTGTAGTTCTGTGATATAGCCTGTCTTGTTCTACAAGGCACAGGGCTCATGGAGACGTGTTGTAGCCATTAATAAAAGTGAAATCACTATAACTGAGGTTTTACCCACGCTTGGCCCCGCCAGCAGGTCTGGGCCGTTGGCAGCTCAGCTTCGCTGCTAAGCAAACACCAGATAATAAAAAGAAAAAAAAAACCTCATTTCATCTCTCTCAGCCTCAGGCCAGATAGACTTTGTGACCCATCTCCATATTAAAATCCAGTTAAGTGTGACCTGGGACTCAGCTGACATCACTAATACAGCGCATATGTTGGTATTTCACCTCCGGTTACGCCAGGGTCGGGCTTAAGCGCAGCTCGGTAATAACACGGCTCCCACCCGCGGGTGACACGCAGCCCAGGAGATGCTGAGCAGGTTTGCAGAAGTGCCCTGGAGTAGGAGATGTGTTTTTTGGGAGCATTAAGTGCCCAATCAGCACCCTGCCGACAGGGTTCCTCACCTCTAAGGCAGTGCCAGTTCCAGCGATGATGCAGGATGGGAGAGGTACCTTCTTGCCCGCAGGATGCTCTGGCTGCAGGAATGACGTGCTGGGGGGAGAATGTCTCCAGGAGAAACAACCTGGGGGACATGATCTCTGTTTTCAAAATGCTGATTTTAGCATAGAGGGGAGGGCAGGCTGAAATGATGTTTTCCAAGCAGAATTACCAGCCTCCACACTCTGATATGATTATAACCTCTCTTATTTGCCTGCAACCGTTTCGTGATGCGACACCCGAATCTCAAGCTGCTCAGCATCTGTGCTGGCATGGGCACAGACCTGGATTCACAGCACATCACCACCCATCTTCTCCCACCATCACTGCTCACGGGACCCACTTTTGGGGTCTTCATTCCCAGTAAGGAAAGGAAGGTTAGCATACTTTTAATATCATGAAATGCACATATTTAAGTGTTCAATTCCCAACCCAGTGTGGGTCCTGCGCAGCCTGGGATCATCTCACCTTGGGCTTTTCCCCACACTGGGAGCATTGGGTGTCTCCAGCATCTTTAAACCATACATTTGCAGCGCAATAAATCTGGTAAATACCAATAAAATTAGTGCTGCCAAATAAAGGCCTGATTAAAGGATTATGCCAGAGCAAGGCTTTCTGAGAGTGTAACACTGGGACTGGCCCCTCCAGGAGTGATTTGAAAAGCAATGCAAGGGCTGCATGAACGTAAATACCTGCCAAATGCAGGTGTGTTCACCCGTCTGAGATCCTGTAAATCCTTGTTTATACAGGAAAGCTTTCCTCAGGGCAGAGCCACGGTAGGTAACAGAAATACCTGCATGAGTAAACCCCTGGGCAGCCAGCTAGAATTTAATTCACTTGGAAAATAACCCCACAATAAAACAACACAATAGCTGGACAAATAAAAGAAGAAAATTTAAGTTAAAATATAGCTCTATAAAACAGTAAAACAGAAATGTTGGGAGAGGGGTTGTACAATGGGTTGGAAATGTACTTTTATGCTGTAGCATTTCTTTTGCTGAGCCCTGTGACTGAATCTCAGGTTGCCTTAAATAACTGACTGCGCTGGCAGTGAGGAGCAGCACCCTCATCCTCCTGCCTTGCACAGGTTAGCTGAAACCTCTGCTGAAAACCCAGCATGGAGGCATCCTGGCAGCTCCTCATGGCAAGGTGGGCTCTGGCTAGGGGATTTATAACCTGCTTGTTGGGAATTTGGGAAGCAGAGGCTCCCACCAGCGAGCAGATCGCACACAACCTTTTCTGCTTTCGTCTGCGCTGCAGTTGAGGATGAGCAGCAATAGGGGACATTACGAGATTTCCAATGAAGCACCGAACCATTAGGGACTTAAAGCAGGATTAAGCAACACAGCTAATTAATTGTAACAGCTGACTTCAGCACTGAATTTGGAAGGCTGCATTAGACTAATTCCCCAGTGCTGATATCCTGGGGGCACGCCTTCCCAAACACAGAAGGATAGAAAAGACCCTCTCCAGGCAACTAGGCATATTTTAAATAACCCAGCTGAGGACAAGGCAGGTAGGGACAGTGGCAGAGACAGCCCAGGAGCACCCTTGGTGGTGTCCCAGGCCAGGTAGTGGGGACTATTGACCCGGATGGAGGCGATGGAGATGGCCGTGGTAGACAGGTAGCAGTGACATGGATGCCATCGTGGTGCGCTCAAGCGATTATATTGGGATAAACATCCTATTTCAGGCCACTTACATGCAAAATATGACCACATGTCTAATTTGTATGGGTGCTTCTGGCATGCCTGAGCACAAGTGTGAGCAAAGGGGAAGTGTGATTCACCTTCTGGAGCCACAGAAAGGGGTTATGTGCACAGGATCCTTTGGGTTGGAAACATGTGGAAGGTTTTGCCAACCTTAGAAGTTAGAGCTCCCCAGTGAGGGGGCTTTGCTGCTCTCAACTATGCTGTGCTTCCCACATTTCCAGAGCTTTGGCATTTTGGCTGCTTTTCATTAAAAACCTAGCTCACTTCAGAAACAAACATTTTATGACAAACAAAGTCTGAAACAAAACGCAGCTTTTAACTACCTCATGTTTTCAGTAATGTTTTTATTTGAGCCATTCAGACATTCTTAGCCTGTGTTTTTCTGCACTAAACATCAATTTTCATACAATCTGGGGAGATGTTTGGAATAACTTCACCCCACCCATGAGACTTCCCTCCAACCTCTGCAGCACAAGGGTGGGCTGAGGACATGGCTTTATCGCTTGTCCCTGCCTCAAGACCATGCCAAGAAGGGCTGGGGGCAGAGTCCCAGTGGGGTTTTTTGCAAAAAGAAATATATCCTAAGAGGAAGTTATTACTCGGGATCATTCAGAAGAACGGGCTTTGATCATAATGCCACAATAAGATGTTTGGGTGTAATTGAATGTGGCTGCAGTGAGTCAGGGTAGATAATAATTAGCACTGGTAATTTGTTTTCAGAAGTGACACAGAGCTAATGAATTCATAAAGTGTCTGCTTTCTCCGGAGTGGACAGAGGGAGGTTTTGGAAGGGTATTTTAAAGGTAGAAGTAGCATGGGATGGGAAAAAAAAAAAAAAATGGTGCTTGAGCCAAGCCAGCACAAAGTGGTCTACACACACAGCCTATTCACGTCTGTGTTTTTAATGGGATTTATTCAATTTCTGGCAAATGCATGGCTTTTATGAAGAAACACATGGTATTTCTTCACCTTTCATTAGCTGGAAAAGAATGACAGATTCAAACCTGGAACCACCTTAAAACCAAATAAACCTCCATCCACCAACACATTTCACATTGTTTTGCAACCCCAAAAAAAAAAAGCATTAAACCCTGGAATGGGGCTTCAGTCTCCCATTAGCTAAATCCTGCTGGAGCAAGCCCGGCATCACCCCGTAAAGGTTCAGCTGCTGGCCAGGACGCTGCTGCAAAACAGCCATTCCTCCTCGACAGATCAGAAACTTCCCTGTGGTTCTGTTAACTGTTTTCATCGTGCAAAATTGCACTAAAGAAACAACGAGCTTATAGAATCACAGAATCATTAAGGTTGGAAAAGACATTTAAGACAATCGAGTCTAGCCCAGCACTGCCCAGGCCACCACTGACCCCTGTCCCTGAGCGCCTCGTCCACACGGCTCTGAAACCCCTCCCGGGATGGTGACTCCCCCCTCCCTGGGCAGCCCCTTCCAACCCCTGACAGCCCTTTCCGGGAAGGGATTTGCCCAATATCCAACCTAAACCTCCCCTGGCTCAACTTGAGGCTGCTTCCTCTTGTCCTGTCACTTGTCCCTTGGGAGAAGAGACCACCCCTCGCCCTCTCTGCACCCCCCTCTCAGGGAGATGTAGGGAGATCAGGGCAGATAAGGTCTGCCCTGAGCCTCCTCTTCTCCAGGCTGAACCCCCACAGCTCCCCCAGCCGCTTCCCACAGGAATTGTGACCCTTCACCTGTGCCCAAAGAAGGACCATTGAGGACCACCTCCTGGCCAAGGACCACCTCCTGGCCAAGGACCACCTCCTGGTCTTACACAGCAGGGTCAAAGGCAAACTTCAGAGAGCCCAAAGGTGCAATATTCTGCAGACACTCCTGGTGTTGCAGTAGAGCAAAAGTTGCCTTGTTTAAAAGACCCTCATTCCCCTCAGGGGATGGCAGTGGCATCTCTGGGGTGTGCATCCCTCCCTGCTGGCTCCCGGCTCTGCGGAGGGAGGACAGAGCAGGGTGCACGTCCCAGGGAGGCTGCTGCCAGCCCCTGGGGAGGGACGAGGACATTTTAAGCAGTGCAACTTTTGCTCTATTGCAATGCCAGAAGCATCTGTGACTGTGCGAGCACAGCAAAAGCCAGTCAATAACCTTTGCTTCACCCCAAGGAAGGAAGGAAGGAAGGTGGGTGCTGGACTGCCCGCTGGGGTTTTCGCCTGCCCAGGGCAATGCTGGCTGCTCCTCAGCAACTTTGGAGATGCATTAGGATGTTGTGATTTGCTTTTGGAGCTCTGTATAGGCAATAAATCTGCTTGAAGGATGTATAGAGTGCTGGGGTGAGGGGATAGGTCTGGGATTAGCAGGTATAAATCTGTTACATGCATCCCATGAGCAAGTCTGCTTCAGAGACACCTTTTATTTTGCAGTGATGTTAAGCTGGGCTGGTGCATTAAATCCTCTTTTGAGACCAGATCCAGGCAGGGAGAGCTGAGCAGCTGCAGGTCACCTGCTGGGAATTGCACTTGTCTCAGGAAGGCTGAGGAACACCGTTGTGAAACCGCAGAAGTTGATACTGGGGGGACATCAGGAGGCTGTGGTACAGCACAGCCAACATTTCCATCACGCTGCCTCGTGCAAACCTTCCCAGGTCTCGCCTGAATTCGTGGTCCAATGCAAAGCCACAGGGCTGCACGGTGGGGCTTCCGCCTATGTTCCTCAACAGCTTATCACCAGCATTAATAGCTCATTACCTAATTAACCTCCATCAGCTTTTTCTTTTTCAGGTGTAAACTCAATCATAAGGTGGTGTGGAGATGGTGCAGGAATCGGGAGGACAGGAGCTATGGCTGCAGGGCCATCAACCCTGCCATGAGCCTCTCGGGGCTGCCGGCTGCCCATCAGATGCGTTTTAGGACTAAGATTTGTGTACCATAAATAAATAAATGAATAAATGTTCTCACTAGACTGTGCTCAGGGAAAATAAACAAACAGCCATGTTCTCCCAGCTGAGAATGAACATTAGGGCCTGTATGTTAATAATTTCCCTCCAGCTCTTGCCAGTTCCTCTGGGTATTTATTGCAGCCTAGGCAGGTTCTCCTTGGCACTGCTGGAGCCTGGCCAGGTGACTCCATTGCAAGCACCAGCTTCATTTATACCAACCTCAGAACAATTCACCTTAAAGACAATGACATGTTCTTCCACCTGCAGGGACTCCAGGATGTTTGCTGCTGGCAAGTTATTTTAACCTTCCTTGGTGTGAATGCTGTAATTTCCTTTCTGCTGGGTTTTCCAGCCTTTGGGCCATAGACTATTGTTTGTCAAAACCACCCAGGTGTGCCGAGACCCCCCCCCCAAAACCATGCCGGAGCAGCTGCTGGGGCTGAGACCCTGAAGCCGTGCTCATCCTGGCAGCGGGACTGTGCCAGGATCACAATCACATCTAATTTCTCATGCTGGGGAGAAAAAGCAGAGGACATCCCCAATTTTCAAAGAGCACCCCAACCCTTGTGCATAACCCCATCCTCCTGGATGCACGTGCTGGTCGCACCAGGGTTGTGCTCCGCAGCATAACGAGCTCGTTAGGAAACTTCTCATTAATTGCAGCAGCATCTGGATGGGAATTCATTTGACATCTGCAAACGTGACCCGGATGGAGATGCTGGGTGCGGAGCGTGCCCAGGCTGGGGACTGCCCCACCACGGCCCTACGCGTGGGCACGGGGGGAGGGGGATGAGAGCCAGTGCTGCCTTGATACTCGATTCATCCGTACTTAAAAATAAAAAAAGAGAAGATCTCAGATAAGAACACCAATGTTTTTCTTCCCCCCAGCTCCAAGCAAAGAACTGTTTTATAAATCATTTCAGATAAACAGAGACAATCAAATCTTTGTTTTCAATTCATGCTGGAGATACTGTGCAGGCACTGATAGCCTGGGATTGCTTCACTCCGCGCCAATAAATCTGCCATTTGCAATACAGCGTCTGCCAAGCAAATCCCCCTAGGCTTGGTCTGGTTTCGGCGGAGGATATACGAACAAGACTGTATAAATATTGCAGTTTTAGGCCAGTTCCCTCTCTCCCAGCTTTTGCAAACCCAAGCAAGTTTCCTCTTGGCGATGTGCACATCAGATAGGAGTGGTGGCTGGTGTTTGCTCATGCAACCTGATTTTTAGATTCATTTTTTTTGCTGGCAATTCATTGGTTTTTAGGCACTAATGGGAGAAGGGGAGCAAAGAGGACAGTGCCACAGCCTTTCCCTGGCACTTTGCAGTGTTGGGAACAGGGGATGTCGGCGAGGCTGCACGCTGCCTGCTTCTCTGGTGCATCCCAAAGTGGTGCTGCTGTGGATTTGGCGCTGCAGGGTGTACCTGGGGATGGGGAAGAATGTCCTCAGAGGACCTCAGCAGTATGTTGATGCTGCAGGAGAGGGGTAGAAAAAGGTTTTTCTTTTCAGGATAAAGTATTTCTAGCAAAATCAGAGCGCTACAAATGCTGGCGTTGAGTCAAAACGGAAGAACTGTGTCATATGAGTCAGGTTGGTGGGCTATTTTTATTGAAATACTAGAAATTAGGGATATTCTAGAAGATTTCATGTACTTTTTTACGTTCTATTGTGCATAAGGGCTGGGCCACATGAAGAAACATTGATGTCGGGTGATGCTGCTCCTCCCTCGGCCTCTGATGCTGAACAGCCTCGCTGATTATGTGGCATTTGAATAGAAATTTTTACTTGCTTAGAACTCTTTTTATATTTTACATGAACATACACCAGTGTGATTTGGCTTTTTGGGGAAGCTAGGAAAATTCTGCCTTTATGCTTGGTAGCAAAATTTGTTAATATGGTCATCTGGGAATAAATCAAAACCACTGAAATACAAAGCTAAATGTACACTTTGATATACATTATGTAAGTGTATGCTATATATATGATATATGTGGTTAAGACACATATGTATAGGTACATAGCTCAGTGGAAGTCAAGGTACATCTGTGGCACACACAGGAGCATGAATAAGTTATTGTCCTCTTTGAGAGGGATTTGGCAATTTTGCTTTTAAAGGATGCAGCATTGGTGATGCTGGATTCCCACTGCTGTTCTCTCCCATCAGGTGTCCAGCTTTACCCTATTTAAGGACTGGCAACACTCAGGATTGAATGATCAGTACATCCAGAGTTTGTAGTCTAATTACACATTTTATGGATCAGGTAAAAGCATATTTTCTAGATTTCAGGAGTGATTTTGGGGGCAAATCCTACTCTTCAGGTTATGACCAAAAGAGACAGCTATTTGCAAGCCCTGTGATGGGGACAGCTGGCTTGTTCCTCAAAAAAAATGCACTCAGTGCAGCAATTTGTGAGAGCTGGTACTATGCAGAAGCTCAAATAAATCAGTGCAGTAATGAGGCTGGTAACGAACATCACTTGCAGCCCTTGGGCTTTTCAGGGGTAATTATTTGCAGCACGGTGCTGTATTCAAAAGGCAGAGTTGTGCTCATAAAGACCCCCCTGCATGGGTGCTGAGCTTCTCTGTATGGGTAACTTTACCTTGGTAATGGGACGCGGGTCCTGGAGGCAGCATCAGCCACATGTGGGATGGGGATGCTGCCAAGATCAGCTCTGGGTCAGCCTCAGCTGAAAGTTCGGTGGCCCATTGTGCTGGAGGCACCCAGAACATTCTGGTGTGATGCAGCAATATGTCCAGGGACTGCAAACAATGACCCCAAAGCCATTTCTTTAAATGTGCAACCTGCAATACACATGCTGGATCACACCTCACATGGGGGAGCTTAAATTGCGTTTAATGGCTTTGGCAGTAGGAAGAAAGGGCTGCACCATGGGTTGCCTTTCCTGGCACATGGGGTCTGAAACCCCTGAGGTGTTTGAGGGTGGTGGTAAGAGCAAACATTATCTATCCATCCCTGTGCTGTCCGGGATGGGAGTGCCCAAAATTTGCCCAAGCACACTGATGGTCTGTATCTGGACTTGGAGCATATTTGTGCTCCAGGTTTGGCCGGAGGAGCGGAGCATCCTCCTTTACATCCATGTGGAAGCCATCAGGAAACCTCAGCGTCTTCCTGGACAATGCGAGTGGGTTTATGCGAGGGTGGTGCTGCCTGCTCCCACAGACATGTCTCACCGGTAGTGTTTGGTTTTTTCCATGTGAACAAAACAACATGTTTTTTCCCTTCAATTTAGGGAAACGAGCCATTCTTGCTGCAGCCACCTGGGGAAGTCCCCCCAAGCAGATGCCATCCCTGGGAAACTGCCCCACAGCTGCTGAGCTGGGGCTCCCCAGGACCCCCTGCTTTTCATAGAATCATAGAATCACAGAATAGTTTGGGTTGGAAGGGACCTTAAAGGTCATCTAGTTCCAACCCCCAAGGAAGAGTCCCAGAGCTTCTTGCTGCCCTGGTTTTGGGCAGCAACTGGGTCTATGCAGCACAGGGCTGAGCAGACCCAGAGGAATGTAAACCCAGGAGGATCACAAAGCCAAGTTAAAGCAAGCTGGAACATTTCTCTTCATGGCTCAGGCCCCATCACACCCCATATACGGAGGCAAACCTCATGGGATGAAGTGCAGAGCCATGCAGTAAATCCTGCATCTCTCAGGGCTCTGCTGCCCTCCCCACCTTCTCTCATCTCCACTCCCTGGTCCTGATTTACACCAGAGGGTAAGAGAAGGGAAGGTGAGCACACACCTTCATGCCCAACCCCTCTGGAATGGAGAAATCTGTGGCAAAAGGCATCAGGGCAAAAATAGTTGGGGTGCTTCAGTTGGGATGGAGATGGGAACTCAGCAGAGCCAGACCTGGGAAAACCCCAGTCCATCCCATTTCATCTGCAGAAGGTGCTGCTACACCTATATCAATGTGTAATTCACCCTACTTCCAACTGCTCTCCCCCCGATGATGGGGTGAGGAGCTGAACAGCTCTGTTAGGAGCCACATTGTCCTGAAACAAATCTGATTGCTGGTGCAATGCAGCAGAGATTAATTTTTACCCTGCAAGACCCTCTTTCGCTTCTTTTTGCAGATTATGCCCCTGGCCCTCTCTGAGACCCCAGCCCAAAAGCATCGCTGAGGTCGGACTCTCCTTGGGTGATGTGGGGGCAAATGCAGGCAGAAATAGGGCTGCATAACACATAGAGTGGGTGCAGCAGCACCCACGTTTATGAAACAGCAGCATCCTGACCTGTGTGTGTGCAGCCCTTTGGAAGGGCAGAAGCTAGAGCCAGCTGGCTCCCAAAATACATAGAACAGGTAGCAGAGGAGAGGTGTAGGTCTCCCTCCTCTTCCTGGCTTATATTTTCACTGCATTTTGACATCTTTCTCTCTGTTGGTTGTCCCAGGCTGGAAAAATCTTCTAGGATTGAGAGGGTAATATATTAATTTGTCATTAATTAGAGCCTTCAGTTTTTAGTGTCCCTTTGGACAGATTGACAGCTCTGAACTGTGGGACCCAGAGAGCTGGCAATGCATTGGCCTTTGGTGCTCTGTGTTGAAGGATCTCTTAAAAATAGAGGAAAAAAAGGGCTCGAGCTCCAGTTTCTGATTTTGGTTAGGCATATACTATATTAAAAAAAAAAAAAAGCTGGAAAACAATATTGGAAAGATGAGTTCTTCCTCCTGGGTTGCTGCCAGGAGCCGAGAAGTAGGGCTACAGCCCCAAGGAGCACCCAGCCAGGCTGGACAAGCCCCACAGCATCGCCCCGAGGTGAAAACCAAAGCAGCAGCGTGTGCTGTTACAGAGAGGCGTGGGATTAAGGAAATGTCTGATGTGCCATTATGTGCAATTTCCTTTCTAAGTTTCCTTTCTTAATAATTATTCCCATTATGTAGGTGGACAGTCTCTTAATATAGATAAAGACCTTTGCAGCTGCTCCATCGTTGGCCTCGTGTTTAATATGCACTTTATAATTAGCCTGGAAGGGAAGACCCGTGGCTGCAGTCAGCCCCTGTTCTCTCAGATCATTTTTAATCTGAGCTGGGCTCAGCTGGGAAGGGCTGATAAGCGCTTCTGTACATGACAAACAGGGCTTTAATCTCTCCTTTCCATTTCTAGTGTGCTCATTACACAAATTTGTCTCCGAACGACCCCAATGCATTAAAATATTACCCGTCCTGGATTCTGTATCCTTTCTTTTAAACTTTCTTAAAACCCCCAGTTTAACCCTGAGGTTCACAGACGTGGGGAGGCGTTCACAGGGGTGCACAGAACAGGTCATCAATTTCCTCCACAACCTGGTAAACCCTTTGCTTTACTATTGATTTTATTTGCTGGCCGCTGAGCCTCAAGAAAAGCCCTTTCTGGACCCTTATAGTCCCCATCATCCGATGCTGCACGGGGGTTTCCTCCTGCAGCAGATTGTTAAGAATAAGAAATCCTGATGGTTGGGGTTGGAAGCTGGGCATGTTCCGGTTACCGGTGACACACGTCTTCAGTCACGAGGATAGCTGAGACCCTGAGTCAATTCCCTAGTGTTTTTGGCCAAGCCACACAAGGTTTTGCCATAGAAGAGAGATCTATAGCCCAAAGCGACATTGGAAGCACGATGCTAAGTTTACCAGGCAAGGGCCTGGAAGAGGTCAGGTGAGAGGATCACAACTTTCATCCCTCCCATCTCTCGATAATCACATTAGCAAACCACTTCTGTGTTTATCTGAGTGAGATAAGGCTTCTGACCAACAGATTCTAAATATAACTTCTTTTTCTTTAAAAAAAAAAAATTTTTGGTATTTCGCCATGCCTTTATCCTGTGATAGAGAAGAGGATGTCTCTCAGGGGTCCTCTTGCCTTGTTTTGCTCAGGTCCCCTTTGGCAGGGAGAAGGGGTCACAGACCCACCCAAATTGTGGTAGAGGTGAGCAGGGTCCTGATGGGGGGCAAGTGAAAGCCCACCCCAAGAAGATGACATGATGGGACCTCCCATGGTGCCAGTGGCTTCACTCCCAGCCACGGCAACGCCGATCACACCATCCCGGATGTCTCTCCTGACTGCAGCTGGGACAAAGAGACAATAAAAGACCTAACAGTTAATTAGGCCTTCATTAATTATAATAGGATAAGAACTTTGAAAGGATATGGAAACTGATCTGAACTTCCTAACAGCATTAGAAAAATTGCTCTTTGCTCCTGGTGAGTTAGAAATGTGAGTGTGAGTAAAATGTGTGTCATGAGTCTAAGCCAAATTTCTACTAAATATGCCATTTTTTTCTTTTAATAAGCCATTCAAGCTATACTAAGAGAAACAAAAAAGGGGTTTTAAAACAACCCCAGTTACAGCAAACCCACTCAGAACTCTGGTGATGGTAGATCTAATGCCTTCAATATAAAGTATATATACTTGGTCTTGATATTAATTTTCTGAGAGATGCAAACATTTATTTGCACCTCTGGGATATACACAGAAGCATACTTAATCTGAACTATAAACATGCATCAGCCTTACACACCTCGGAGACCAGTTGGAGCTAAAGATAGCATGGATCTTGCACCAGGAAAGACATTTCCGCTCCACTTCCAACAAAGTTTAACTCTGACCCGTGATCTCCGTATCAGGAAGCACTAATGCGAGCACCGCTGTTTGCTTTTCCAGAGGAAAACCAGCACTTGTCCCTGGCTAAATCACAGGCTGGATAAAACTAATTATTTTATTAGAAAATAACTCCTGGAAAACAGTGCAAAGTGCAATTGTAATAATAATATCTTGGTGTGCCACCAAAAGCCATCCCAAGCAAGGCCACAATTTCCTGTGTTTCCAGCACACTGATTCCCACTTTGCTTTTATTAGTGTAAAGGGGCTTACATCCAATTGTACTAAATACTCCCCAAATTAATTTTCTTTTTCATAAGCGCATAAATGCATACAGTGGATAGAGATGCTGCACGCACACATCATTTTCAGTGGGTTTTTTTTACTGATTTTACTAATTTCTGACATAGGGAGAAATAATCTTCATTTATATGTTTCTAGTACTTGCAGAAAAAAGGAGGCTGGCTTAAAGAGATTTTTAAACTTGGCCTTAATGGACAGAAATAACATGGAAATTTAATAAGAAGACATTGATGAATTTTTATGAAATGTCAGCTGGTGGAGTTCAAAGTTAACTACCTTTAACAGCAAAGAATGTCAGTGTGTTTTAGCTGGAGAGTCCCCCAGGGCTGTGGATGATGCCTGCACTCCCTTAGCCCACACAGACACGAGAACCGCAAGGTTAAAGCAGGCAAATCAAATAATCTGAAACTTCAAAGAAGTCTTTAAACTGAACTTTAACACTGGAGGATGGAGTGTTGGCATGCCAGCGTGAGGGTGCATTGGTCACAAAAGGAGCTGAGCCACTGCTGGCGTTCTGCCTTGGAAGACAGGAGATGGCTCCCCAAAAGCCCTTTCCCAATGGAAAACACTGCTGGGCAGGGTGTTGAGCTACAGGAACCCCACCAGCTGTCCATCTTCAACCCTCAGCCTGGTTCCCACCAACCAACCATGTGCAACCCCCAAAACTGGTTTCCACTAAATCATGGAATGGTTTGGGTGTGCAAGGACCTTAAAGCCCCCCCAGTCTCACCCCCTGCCATGGGCAGGGACACCTTCCATAGCCCAGGGTGCTCCAAGCCTCATCCAGCCTGGCCTTGGACACTCCCAGGGATGGGGCATCCACAGTTTCTCTGGGGAAGAAGTCCAATCTCAACCTCCCTCTTTTAGTTTAAACCCCTTGTTACCCCATGTCGTGTCACTCCCTGCCCTTGGAAAAAGTGGCCCCCAGCTTCCTTATAACCCCCCAGGTACTGGAAGGGGCTCAGGTCTTTCCTTCTCCAGGCTGAACCCCCCAACTCCCCCAGCCTGTCCCCAGGGCAGAGGGGGGCTCCAGCTCTCGGAGCATCTCCGGGGCCTCCTCTGGACTTGCTCCAACAGCTCCATGTCCTTCTGACATTGGAGGCCCCAGAGCTGGAGGAAGAACTGCAGGGGGGTTCTCCCCAGAGCGGAACAGAGGGGGAATTTCCCCCCTCAACCTGCTTGACATGCTTCTCTTCATGTCCACATGTAGCTGTCAGGGCACTTCTGGAAGAATTAGGGCAGTGATTACAGCACACTCCTCATTTTGATGGTTCTTCTCCTTGTTAACCACAAATGACAGTTGTTACACATCCTCAGACTCTGGTTTTGAACAACTGCAACAGCACGACATTTCAGATAAAAGCTAAGTAAAAATGGCTGTGTTGACATCTCCTGCAGGAAAAAATACATAAGTATTAGTCTGGAACTGATATTTTCCTAAGAGAAATCTTTGTTTTTCATGAAACCATATGTTTTGGAAGAAACCTTCACACACAAACTTTGACCTGTTCACCTCTCAGCGGAGATAAAGCCTTTGCGGGGGTGCACACCTCTGTTTGGTTTTAAATTATCAGGAATAAGGGTGTCTGATGCTCCTGAATCAATAGTAAATAGAGACGCATGTGTCATCGTTCTTGAGGAGTTTACGAACGGGCACAGGCGCTTCACTGCGTGGTGAGCATCTCTTGTTTGCTTTGCTGCAGTCAGCTGAGCTTCCCAAACCCCCAAATTAATGTGAGCTTATGAAGACTTGTTCAGCAGCACAAAGGCTTCTATTCAGATAGTTTCAAGGAAACAATCCAAGAAAATGTTCCCTTCAAATGTCTTCTGTGCAAGTACATTCAGACAGTTTCTTGAACTCACAACCAGCTACAACACTCATTTAATTCTGTATTTGTTTAGAAAGATTAATCTATTAATGCAAAACTGATAAAGGGAGATGCAGCGGGGGTGCCTTGAGTGGCATAATGAAGCATGAGGTTATCAGCACCTCGTGTATAGCTTCTTCCCATTTTCAGTTTTATCCTTAAAATCTTTTTTCTTGCATGTTTTCAGATGCAATTGCTTTTTGACAAGAGAATGACAACAGTTCTTTGCTTGCCTTTAACGATTTCGTCCTTGAGATGTAGGAATCACATGAATTGAAAGGGGGAAAAAAATAAAGCTCTTCACTCGGGCTTTCATGGCCTGGGTAGCATCAACATCTACATATCAATCTCTCCTGCTCTGCTAGTTGAAGAATATTTTTTTTGCATTCTTCAGACTACCAGACCCCTGTCTAAAAACACATCATCTCTGGAGATCTGTTTTCTTGAGCTTGAGGTCGTGTGTAAACCAGAGGCTCTGCTGAAAAATGGAAATAATCCTTCTCTTTGGGAAATCTTTTGAATAAATGATCCAATCTGTGTTCTGACCAAGTACTTTGAAGACTCCAATTTGTGGTGATTTAACAACACTTGAGAGGAGAAGTCCAATAAAAAGCTCATTCAAGGTGGAAATCACAGCAGCAGTCGTGCATGCATATTTCAAACAGCACAATGAAATAAAATTATATAGAAGAGTAACATGAAATAGAAAACAAACACTTCCATTTGAAGGCAAAAACAGAGTAAAAACATTTTACAGAAATACTACAACTCAGGTTAACAAATGCAGTGTTAGCTTACATCGCTTTTATTACTTTATATACTATTCTTGGATGCACAAACCAAGAGCTACTGCAGCTCAGCTCAGCAGCATCATAAATATTCCCAAAAATTCACTAGAAGTAATGAACAGGTTGAAACAATCTGACAAAGAATAATTCCAGCCTTCCCTCAGGGATAATGTACCCCCATAATACTGAGTGAGCCCCCTGCAATTCTCTGCAACACTCGGCAGCCAGAAATTTGTGCAGAGGAAACTGGGATTATCCCTGAGGATGGTTTCCTACGTGGTGTTCCCAAAAGCAGTCCATGGAGCTGGGCTGTGGGTTTGGGGCAAGAACACTGTGGGTTTTGCACCATATCCCTGCCCTGAATTTCAGCGATAGTCCCAGCTGGCAATGGTTAAGACGGAGGTTAAGTTTGGAAATGTTGCTGCCAACAAGATAGTAATTTATCCAGGCAAAGGTTCATATATTTCTAATCAGTACGTGGCAGGAGCTACCACGCCACAGGAATTCACACCCAGCTGCTACGGGGAACGGTTCTTATTCTTTCCGTAGTGGAGGTGCATTGCTGGTGTGTGTCTTATCAGCTCCCCAGCTAGTGCTTTGTAGAGCGTAACTTGGGCAGCTGAGCGCAGCTTAGCAAAGCCTCTGCTGGAGTCTGCCAAGTAAAGCTCCTGTACGTGCATCTGCATGGAGGAAAGATCATCAGCATCCCATTTGTGTTGTCTTAAAAATGATAAAGTGGCCTGGGGTGTTGGACCACCCCATAAGAAGCTGGGCAGAGGCAGAAGGGCTCAGAAACCCTTTTCCAAGGATTATTTCATGTGTGTCACCTCTTGCTGCTCTTGTGTGTCACCTCTTGTGCTTCTGAGGGCTCTCCAGGTTTGCCAAAAGCCATGTTTTCAGCTGCACTCAGCTGAGCACCGCTGCAGTGCCTGCAACACACTCAGCATCCCATTTCATCCCTAAAATGCAAAGGGATGCGGGAAAGGAGAGGAGACAAAGAAATTAAATGCCATGGTCTCTAGACTACTTGTTGCTAATTCTGACTTAGGGTGTCTTTTAAACAGCCAAATATGTGCAATCTGATCAGAGCACGTAGTTAAGCTTCATCTTCAATGACCATATAAACCTTTTAATTGTGTATTAAAGATCCGAAGCCAATTTCAGGTGGCTATGTTGTTCATGGCCAGAAGTGAGTTATCCTGGAAAAGTTTCACAGAAGCTCCTTGGTCACTGTCAGATTACTTGTGTTAGAAAAATCTGTCCAAATGCTTAGTTCTACTCAAACTGGGTTTATTTTAAAGATCACCCTGTCAAGCAAGAAGGCTTCAAGAAATACGTTCCAGTCTTACAGTAATTCAGCTAATCCAGCTCGTACTTTGAGCTGGCACGCCAATATCTTCACACAGGCTCCTGCAGACACAAAATACAGTCTACAGTTTGCGTAAATGCATTTTAAATCACCTTAGCTAAGAGTCACAGGTATTTGACAACTCTTATTAAGCATTCAAACTTTTTTCTCTATCTTCCTTGTAAATAACTGTAAAAAGTCCAGCACCTCAACATCTGAGTCACCGCTGACTCACAGATAAAACTACCCACGCTTGCTTTTCATAAGCCAAGAGTACGAACACAGTCTGCGGCCCACCGAGAAACCTCGGAGCATCTGTCTGCCCAAACAGAAATTAAACTTCTTTGCATGAAACACTCTGGCTCCCGCCAATCGATTTAATGAGCTGCACGCGGCTGCCAGAATATCATCCTCGCTTTGCATCTACTTATCCTCTCACCCAACTAACTCCAAGACGAATTCATTACAGCAGTGTGTTTGGATTTAATATCCACTGGTTTTTGGATGGAAAGATGTTTTCTCCAGTTTTTCAAGTCTGAAAAGCTTCCCACTTCGTTGTTGTTGCCGCAGAGGCACCCAAGGGATGTTGCACCTCTTTGAGGAGCATCATCGGGATTTCTCACTCTCTTCAACGCACATCATCTGAAGGACCCAGAAGAGAAGACAATCAGGATGGCTTTGAGGGGAAGAATAGTGAGATGAAAGGGTTCTTCAGGGAATGGAAGAGTGGAGGCAGAGGCTGGCAGGAGTCCTCTCCATCCCAGGAGATGTTCACAAGGATGGTTACAGGCTCAGGTGTTCACAGCAGGAGGAGCGAGCTGACACATGTAGCCCGCCTGGGACCCATGCATGGGACCCTTCAAGACCTCTTTTCTTACAGCCCAGCCCAAATTCCCTAGCAAGACTATTTTTGGTGGAAGCATGGGACCCTCCAAGCCCTCCCTTCTTGCAACCCAGCCCAAATTCCCTAGCAGGACTATTTTTGGTGGAAAACTGTTTTCCTGGGAAGCACAGGTGTGCCACTGCTCTGTTTATTTCTTGGTCTTTCACAAAGCAAACGCAGCTTTGTGATCACAGAACGGTTTGGGTTGGAAGGGACCTTAAAGATCATCTAGTTCCAACCCCCCTGCCATGGGCAGGGACACCTTGCACTAGACCAGGTTGCTCAAAGCCACATCCAGCCTGGCCTTGGACACTCCCAGGGATGGGGCATCCACAGCTTCTCTGGGCAACCTGTTCCAGTGCCTCACCATCATCTCTGCAAAGAATTTCTTCCTAATATCTAATCTAAACCTCCTTGATTTCAATTTATACCCATTACCCCTTGTCCTATCACTAGGATAGGATGATGTGATAGTGATGCATCTCTGAGCAGCCCCAGATGCTGCAAGGCTGGATCTGGCATCTGAGGCAGTACCACCTGTCTCCAGGCTGAGCTTTCCACCAGTGCACCCTGTGCTGCACCTCCTCAGTCCAAGCTGGTTTCCTTTTTTGACGCATGTTTTATTTTGCACAATATATTATTAACTCGGTGAGCTGCTCCATGTCTTGCTCAAGGCCAAGTCTCCCTTTGCGGCGAACAGACCCTCAAACATGCCGGCAGTTCCCGGTTTGAGCATGATTCCCCTCTTCTGACTCGGTAGGGCAGAGGCTCTCATGCAGTGTTGCCCGTATCCTGCACCAGCAAAGGGCAGAAGAACCTTGAATACTGTGATTTCAAATGTGAATTATGGTGCAACAAGGTGGTTTGGTGAAGAAAACATCTTCCTGAGTTTTCTCATAGCAGAATCGCTCTCCAACACTGCAATTGCCGGGCATCTCCAGCCAGTACCTCTCTTATTACTGGATTAAGCAAATCCTTTGCTATGCAGCTGCTTGTCAGAGGATTTTCTAATTTAAGGGTTACTTGTACATACCAATAGTTGTAAATTTGGCCATTACCAGAGGGAACTGGAGCTGGGAAGGAGAGGAGACAAAGAAAGATGGCCAATAATCTCCATTAGCCAGCTCTGTGAGGTATTGAATACTGAGCACTTGTTATAAGGATTGCTTGAAGGATACAAGTGTGAACAACAGCGACTAAGCAGTGGGAGCACGAGGAAATGTGTGGTGACACCATCATGCAAGGGCCCAGCAGAAAGCTGGAAAGAATGCAGGTGGGAGAGCTGCCCGAGAAATAGGCTTTTCCTTTATTTAATGTCATTTACCAGTATTTGAATGTTTAGGGTTAAAAATTGCTGTTTCCCACTGAACAACCCCAAGGGTTTGAATAACCCAGTTCAAGGCTGGGTTTGTTCCTGTGGCCCCAGCAGGACACATCCCGGGATGTCCTCAGGGTGGCCACAGATACAGCAAAGTGGAAATGGGGTGATTCCACTCAGTTCAGGGCTGATTTTTCTGTGCAACTTTCCAGCCTGTGCAAGAGCAGAGTTCTGCACATGGACAATGAGACTGGGAAACTGCAAATCTCTTAAGTTTTCCCACCAGAGCATCAGTGTTCACAGCCGTAGTGTTTTTTTCTCATAGAAATGATGAAATCTCAAATTGTATTGGCTCTTCATGCAAGACTGCCACAGACTTTCCTGGCAGGAGAGCATTTAAAAAGAGGAGAAAAGGAGGATTTTCCTCCAAGGAGTGAAACTCAAGACTATGGGGTCACCCGCTAGGCACTTACCCTGAGAAAGTGCAGGATCTCTCCCTGTAATGTTTCCACCAACGTTTTGTCTAGTCTAGTTTTCAAAATCTCAAGTGGAGAGGTTTTACTCGAGGTCTGGCATTGCTCACTTGCCTCTCTGGTTAATGTTGAGGCATCCCTGCCAACGTGGCTCTAATCTCCATCTCCGTGAGGGATTATTATATTTAGGCAGAAGCGAAATAAAAAATGAAGGCAAATAATCTACATTGAAAGGAAAATAGCAGCTCAGCACTCTCTGCTCGCTTCAAGTGAGACATTTCAGTTTTAGGGGTGGTACAAGTCGCAGGGGGTTTGTGCCTCCCTGGGATCCTATTGCTTGGGGGGACCATATTTTGTGTTGGATGGTCCCTGTGAATGGGGTTTGCACTGGGGATAGGGGAGAGGACATCCCCGGGGCCAACCTCAGGGCAGGTGGGGTTGGCTTCATTGCTTGTTATCATCCATGGAAAATAGAAACTCCGAAGGAAGATGATTATTTTATTCTATTTTATTCTATTTTTTTTTTTCTCTGCTTGGTTATTGTTTGATATAACGATGGGTGCCTCTCAGAGAGTAGGGAATAGGTGCCCGGTACCGTCCCATACCCGCTCCTCCCTGCTCTGCGTGGCCGATGTTCGTTAGGCTGAAACGAGAGCAGCCTTTGGGAAAAGCACACAGCACGTCCCACCAAAGGGATGAACATCTGTGCCATTCAAGCTGAACACGATGTGTTTGTTTGTCGGCTTTTAAAATCAAAACAAGATTCCATAGGCAATTATTCCTGACTTGGAAAGGCTTTGCAAACATCTTGCCTGGTGGGTAAATGCTGTTTGGGTCATCTGATAGAAGGCAAACCCCTCGTCTTTGACTCTGCCCTTGCTAGAAGATTTCTGTTTCATTAGCACACTATTAATGAGGCTGGATTTTAAAGCAGGTGCTAAGTGCAATCAGAGCAGCTTTATTAGGCTACAAATTGTCTGGAGCTGACAAAGGCAGTCGGATCGGTCCATGCTCAGTTAACCTTTGCCGGCGTGCATGACTTGGCTGATTAAACAGCGATTGATAATGACCTTCAGCCCAGGGAGCCTCTAAAGGTGATGCCGCATAGACTCTGCCGCGCCGAATGTAAATCTTTAGAGGATCATCACCTTTTCAATTTAGGAAGCCATACAGTCATTTTAAAATTGTGCAATATCATGCTATGATGAGGAGCTAATTTACTGGTACTAAACTGGAATTTTGAATGCAGAGAGGGATGTTAACATGGCTGCATTTAATGAATATTGAGGATTCAAGAGTACCAATATTTAAAACATTGCCTGGTGGTTCGAGTACTATGTGTGTATATAAAAATGAAAGTGAGGGATTTTATGAGAGTTAGATTCGTTAGGTTGTTGTTAGATAACTTCACACTGAAATAACATAGTGACATACAAGGAAAAGCTGCAGAAATGTGTTCTGTAGGTGTCTGGGGTGGAAATGGGAGCAGAAGAGGAGATGCTGTAAATGGCTCAGGATGCACGACCCAGGATACGCAGTGATAACTGATTTTGTTTAGTCCACATGAAAATGTAAACATAAAACTTCAGAAATTCTGCTTTCCTCTTTTCAACTGTAAGAAAAAAAGGGTGCTTTTGGGAATGAAACTATTAAGGGTGTGGATACAGGACAGGGGCGGATGGTAATGATGTACAGGGGAAAACAGCGATAAGGAGTTTTATGGATTTATAAGTGGTTGGGTCTTGAGCAGAAGCAACAACCCCAAAGAAAATGGGTAGCCATGGCTGGTACCAGTGAGGGTTACAGGGTAGGAGTGGTGCCCTCCGCATGGGCTCACCAAGGATAACGCCCTTTGCTCTGAGCTCCTCTCCGTGCAGATGGCTCTGCTTCCCGCTGCCGTGCTGGGGCTGCCGTGGGGTGGCCATTTGGAGAAGGATTTAAGGAACCCCCTCCAGCAACATCCCCTCTGCTCTCCAGGGTTTATGTTTTATTACCTCCTTCCAGAGCCCGAGCTTTTGCTGCAAACGTGCAATTTCTTCCACATCGCCTCACCTGACGGGGCAGATTTATGTTCCCTGGAGGTGAGAGCCCTCCATGGGTATCCCTCAGCCCTTTTGGAGAGCAGCAACCCACTGAGAAGCCAGGAGAACCCCAGAAACTGCCCCTTGGCTAGAGAAACATGGGACTTGTTCACAGCACTCCATAAAGCTCAGCCCCTCCTTCCCTGGGTGCACAGCAAGGAGTGTGGATGGGAGGTTTTGTTGAACCCCACACGCCTGGGTCACCAGTTCAGAGCTGTACATGCTTCCAGCATCCAAATACAAGTTTATTTCATGTATATTCATGATTTACAGTGAGTTGTGAGTTTGCTGAACAGAGGGGTCGGGATGGCAACAAAGCACTGGCTCCTCCTGTTTGTAACTGCTAGGCTACCTTTAAAAAAACAATTAAAATATAATTTGTCTCTGGTTTTCCCGTGTCAAGTACTGATGCTCCCGATGGCATGGTGAGCTCTGGAAGCCTGGGAAATGGATGAGGCCTGGGGGGGGCTCTCCCCTCGACCCTGCAGCCAGAGCATCCTGGCAACCACCACCCACCGCCCAGGATCTGTCTCCAGGGAGGGGACCCTCTCCTGGAGGATGGTGTAAGAAACCGATTTTGCTCCAATTAATGGAGGAGATAAATGTCCGGTTGTACATTGCTGTCCGGGGTGGGAACAGGAAGGTGTGAGATCCCAGGAGATGCTTGTTTTCCCTCCCCATGTCAGTGCCCTCTGGAGCACAGGCATGTTGGAATCTCTAAGAAAAGGTCTGTTTCCAAATAAATGCTTTTAAAAATCCTGATGTTATTTCCTGAAACACTCATATATGTAAACATTGGTGCTAGCTCTACATGGAGCGTGTCAGTGTGGACACGGTGGGTGTTAGGATGGTACCTGGGGAGGGCTGACCCCCTCGTGCCAGCTGTGCCACCTATAGTACTAACCAGAAACTGCCTCTTTTCGGGGCACACAAACCTCATCTTCATACCTGCTGATGTGCTCTAGCTTTCAAACATCTCCCTATTTGTGTGACCCCCATGTTTACCCCCAGGGCCAGTGCTGCTGGGCTGTGGGGAGCTGCAGACAAAATGCACGATGCCCTCGGGCAGCCCCCACACACCCACTCGGGTGCTGAGGTTTAAAGCACATCCGCAGACTGGGCAAACACCCGGGCGATCTGCGATGGGCAAACTGCTGGCAGCGCTTCCCAGAGCAAGTCTGGCAGCTTCTCCTGCCCACGCCAGGGTCCAAACCCCACAGGCAGTGCCGCCGAGCTCTTGTTTCACGCCAACAGTGCCGGCGTGAAGTCACAAGTTATTTTTCTTAGCAAAGCATGTCTTTTTCTTTCCGTTTTTCACCCCTCCCAGGCCAGCTGCTGCCCATTCATCAGCAGATGCGACTCCCCACGTAATGAATGAAGGCGATGGATGTGCCCCGGCTGCGGTCCCCACCGGTGTCATCCCGGGTCTTACGATGGGTGACAGCACTCCGTTATTATGCTGACAGCCCTGTCCCCATGCAGGCCTGGCAGGGCAAGG
>NW_010249306.1:0-6736 GCF_000690775.1 Eurypyga helias | reverse complement strand
GAGGGACATCCTCCACCAGGCGTTGGAAGCGGGGTGTTTGCCAGGGTCCCAGCAGGAAGGAAGACACAAAGCCATGGCAAAGCACCTCCTGACCCTCTTCCCTAGGGCCAGTGGACACCTTTTCAAGCATTCACCCCCAAATCCGGGCTCTTGGCTTGCTGTTAGGCTGCAGAGCCAGGACAAGCTTAACACAGCTCTGCGCTCACACCTCCTGCTTCGCCAAAGCCCGCTGCAAAGCCGGTCTCTAACAGGCAAGTGTCTATCTCATCTAATCCTGGCACACAAGATTATCTCGGAATAAAGGGAGATAATGAAATTGGAGAAAACCTGGGTTTGCTCCTAGAGGGTTTGATTGTGTCTGGCTGAAAGGCTGTTGGACAGTGCTGGGTGTTGCTGTGGGTTTATTGTCCCATCAGCACAAGGAGGGTGATTTATCCCAGATTCCTACAGCAAGAAGGTGGGAGGGATACTCCCGTGTGCTGGGTAGGAAGAGTGTCCTCCAACATCTCTAATGCAGGAGTTAGAAGTAAATTAAGCCAGGATGCTGAAAGCCGCAGCTTTTCTCCTTACCACATCATCTGCTTGCATCCCTGAAGGTTTGGGAATGATGAGGGAAGGCTGGTGGAAGGAGAGAGCCGGCTCCTCAAATGCACCAGTTGGTTTATAGCAAGGCTGTGGTCAGCAAAGAACTGTTTAGAGAAGTGCATTTACACGTAGGCAGTCACTGCTGTGGGGGTATGGTTGCAGACAGCAAACCCTGGGGCCGGGGGTGGCAGAGGCAACCAGACTGCCCCAGAAACATCTTTTTTTTTATGAACTATGTGTAAACATGGAGATAAATATGATCTATCCTTTACAACTCTGCGCTGACCCACATGCATCCCTGTGAGATGCAGCTCAGCATTAAATACAGCCCGGCGTGGGTTTGCTGGGGTGCTCTGTGGAAAGTTCTGCTCAGAGCTGCTCTTTCCTACCTCTGCTCAGGGAAAATAAGCAGAAAAATTGGCTGCGAACCTCATGCAAAGGAAAATTATGCACTGTCAAGTGGAGCAGCATAAACCAGTTTTTAATTTCAGCTGTATTGTTTGTTCATTAGTTCACTGACTAGTTCATTGATTGAACTCAATGGTAAGTCACTCCTCACCCTCCCCTACATATAAATAGATATCAGTGTTAATAGACTGAGGTCCTCAACTCAGCAAAGCTTCCTCTGGACTGATGTGGGCTTCAGCTCCTGCAGCTGTGAGGGACATGGCTTTTCCCTGCTGGAACCTAAGGCAAATAAGGATTTACTCACTTTGCATCTTCCAGAGCCAGATGCATCATGGCCAGGTACCCGTCCTTCCCATGCCTGACATCTGTCCATTAAAACCGCTGCGGGGATTCAGATCTGCAAATGTAATTGCACATCCCAGCTCTACTTTAAAACACTCATTTAACAACTGACTGAGCAGCATCTGAACAGTTTAAGTCACATGGTTAGTGCACGAAGATACGCAACTCGAAAATAAACCCAAAGCCTTTGGAGACTCCCCCTGCGACTTCCTACAGCTGAATCAGAAAAGCCAAAGCAAGTCGGGAGAGAGGGACACCAGCCCAAAGGCTAAGCCTGGCTTAGCCGCTGGCCACCGGAGAGCCTGGGGCTGCAGTGCTTTGACCTCTGCGTGCCTGCTTTAGGCGATCCTGGCAGCGAACGCCTGGAGACCCATTTATCTGAAGATGTTAGGACATGGGGGATTCTAAAATCAGCGAGATGTATTTCTACCATCAAACAGACATCCCGGCGGTGCTTGGGTTTATTCCAAGTTATACGAAGCAATGACCTAATCCCGTTTGATGGTAAACACTGGCCTTTGATCTTCATGATCAAGCACAGGATGGGAGTAGCCGGCTGCACTGTTGACTCTGAAAGAGAATATAATATTGGCCCCCCTCTGAAGTCAGAGACACCTTTATAAATCCCCCTTATCTCCTGTATTCCAGGAAAAAAAATGGATTGCTCAGTCTTCTTTCCCAAGGCTCATTGAGGCAACACCAGCACCCAACTCTCCGTAAGGCTCAAGTCAGTGCTGGTCTCATGTGTTGTTGCTGGGGCATGAGGGGGCTGGGAGGTCCCACGATGGAGGGGCACACTATGGCTGGCCACTGTGACTTTCAGAGGTTCAACTGATGCTCACAGGTGTCTGTGTGAGTTACCATTAGCAAACCTCGCTCTCCTTGGTCTTTAATACAGCCTGTACCTACCCCAGCTTTATGCCTCCGTTTACCAGATTGGGAATGCTTGCCGGGGCAAAGGCTGTGGGACCACAGCCTAAAGGACCAAAACTCCCTAGACCCAGTGCTGCTGCCCTAAAACACATGCAGCTGGACCCAAACCTGATCCCCTCTCACATGCGGTGCAATGCATTTATTTCCTATGCAATACATTTTTGTCTTTCAAAGCATTTCTTTTCCTCCAGCGCAGTAGCTAGGGTTTTCTCCACCTCCAGGTATTCAGAGAGAGATCCCCCCAAGACCCCACATCCACAACAAGCAGCACCATCCAGGCACCATCCCGCCTTTGCTTCCACTCGCCCTGACACGGGGACCGCCCGCCCGCAGGCTCTCTTCCCGCATCTGCTTGCATTGGAGCAGCCCGTCCCGACGGCTGGTGTTTAATCTTTCGGAGGATGACTCATGGGGAAATGCCAGCCTCATCCGTTGAGAATTTTAAACAGAGGCTTTTTTAAAAAAAGGAATTGAAGAAAGCAACCATCTGTCTACAGGGAAACGTGCTGTTTTCTTCTCTTTCTGATGGAGAAGGGACAGAGGGAGGGAGGCAAAGCCGTGCCAGGCACTGGGTCTTACCCCCATCCCCATGTGCTTCACCAAGTTTTGCCACCAAAGCTGCTCCAGCTCCAGCTGGCTGCGTGCTGATGGCAGGGGTTGTCATGACAATATCCCCTTAAATAAAAAAATCCCAGGGAATTTAATGGGGATTAAACCAGCATGAGCCCATAGAAGTGAGCCAAGATGTGCCATGGGACTCTCTGGCACACAGAGGCAGGTTTCTTTTGCCATAGCCCTCCATCCCAAGGATGATGTTTGGAGTTGTCTGTGGGGGACCTGTGTCTCTGCCCCCATCCCAGGGCCGTATCCATGCCGGTGGAGCTCTGTTTACCACTGGGTTAGGGTGAGAATTTGCTGTACCTTTTGAAGGAGGAGGGGCAAAGCCATGCACCCCTGATGTTCAGCTTTTAGGGCTCAAGCCAGGCATTGCTTTTCCTTTTTTCTCCTACAGCAGAAATGTTAAATGGAAAGAGTTGCTGGAAAATCTCACATGATTAATTGTGGAACTGCACAGAATCAGCTTTTATCTTATTGCTTGGAATTAGGGACTGAGGAAAAGGGCCATCTCAGCATCTCCTAAAAACAGATTATGGAGAGCAGGGGGACTGGGTCTGATTTAGCTCAGTGCCCTCTCAAACCATCCCACATCTCCTCCTGGGTCCTCCCACCTCTGCAGAAGAGATCTGTCCAACCTGCCTTCATTTATTTGTCCCACAGCCACGGCTGACTTTAATCCGAAGCTACAAATCCAGGGAGGAAACACCCAGGGCTGTAAATAAGTAACAAGCAGAAAAGAAATCATAGGACCTGTGCAAAATGCTTGGGAAGAAAAAAAATCCCTCCTTTGCCCGGGGAAGGAGCTCCTTTTGCAAGGGCTGTTTAAATTCCCAGCACTCGTGCTGGATGGACTGAAAGGCTGAAATTATTCCAAGGGGTCCCTCATGCTGTATATACGTACGGTACTGGCATCAGGGATGCTTTCAAGTTAACGCACAGCCGGAGAGTTCGTGGTAACGGCAAGTATTATCATCTGCTTTTCATCAGGGTGGCTCTTTCAGAAAGCCGTGCTCCCTTCTTGCCCCCAGCACACCAAGCACACCCCCGTGCAGGGACCCTATGTCGCTCGGCTGGGTGGATCACACCGGCTGCAGTCAAAAATGCAGCTGAAAAAAGCTGTCTTCCAACAAATGGCATCAAAATCCATTCAGGGTGTTTGTGACTGTCTCGTTTTTGGATATGCCTGTATCTTTCTGCTAATTTGGCTGGGGAAAACAGCTCTCAGACTACTTTTTGTAAGCTTTTAAGAAAAGCCCTTTGGCTGGGAGACAGGTCCCATCGGCGTGCTATCAAAGATGGTCTTTTCTTTCCATCTACAAAGTCAAAATTAAGAAAAAATTAAAAATTAGATGAGAAGCCATGCTGGTGATATGGGCAGCTCAGGCCAACCGGACATGCTGTTCACCTGCTGGGATGAGGGAGCTTTTTGGGAGCATCCCAGCAAGGCTCAGGGTGGTCATTCCTGATGATGCTCAACTCAGGTGACACCTCTGGGGACACAAATGGCCGGTGTGGCCATGGCACCCGCGGTGCAAGGCTGTCGTGGGAGGCACAGCAGAAGCAGCAGGCGCTCCTGCTCTCTGTGCACAAGGGATTGAGTTTTGGGATGCATTGCTTCCTGCTGGGTGCACAGGTATGGATCTAGCCCTGGTCCTTGTGCCCTTCATCCACGAACCTGCAGCAGGAGGGGGTGTGGGCAGCCAAAGCCGCGGAGCAGTCACACTGACCACTTTCTGGAATCATTTATAGCAATTATTTAATCTTTTGAGTAACAAATCTTAAAAAAGCAGCAATCTGTTTTCAGAGACTTCTGGGAGGGGAAGATGAGGCCATATTCCTTAAGCAATGCAGTAATTGACCCCAGCTTCGGTGAGAAGGGACATGCTGGCATGCTCTGGGCAAACTGCTCCAGGGAAAATGGTTTGATGAGATTGTTAAGGAGATGTCTCTGGATGGGAGGAAATGGACAGGGGCAAAACCTGGAGGAAAAACCCACGCTCTGCAAGCCGAAAAGGCAGGGTGATGGAAAAGGCAGGGCGATGGAGGCATGGGAAGGGCTCCCTGGCTTAGCTGTCCCCTTCTGTGCCCATACAGGAGGTGCCTGTTTGGGGGCTGTCCCTGGGGCAGCCCATCCCCTCAGCAGCACTTCTCTGATTTGAGCTGCTAATGTGGATTTGGTGCTCCTGCTCACCGGGCAAGAGAACTAGTAAAATCCTGAGTTCAGGTTGTAAGGTTGCTACTCTGGGGGTCCTCACTTCTTTTTTTTTTCCCTTCCTTTTATTTTTCCTTCCAAGGAAAACAGGAATTTCTGTGGCCTAAGTCCCCCCAGAAACTTGTGGCCCAAATCACTGTCAGCTCCAGCCTTTGCCCTGCAGTGATGCAGCTGGTGGCTCCAGGACCCCGCTCCATTTCAGCCTTTAGGACCAAAATGAAATGGAGACGATGCTTAAAACCATAAAAAGCTTCCAAAGCATCACGCAGCTCTTCCCATCTGTGCCAGAGCAGCAAGAGATGGCCTTTCATCTCACCGCTTCCGAAATTTTAGAATTAGCTTACTCCCTGCCTTTGAAAGTCTCTGCTCAAGTGCTCGCTGGGGTTGCTGTGAGCCTGTTAGGGTAATCAGGAGATGGATGGGCACTCCTCTGCGCTCCCGGGTGGTCCTCCTGGAAACTCCCCAGCACACCACGGCATTCCCATCCTGCTGACTGGAAAAAAAATCAGGTAGCCCTGGGGAATTGTCCCAGCATTTTGACAGAACTGAGTTATATCCTGCTTGAGCCCTTGTGGCCTTTGTTATAGAATCGGAGAATCTTCTGGTTTGGGAAAGACCTTTAGGATCATCAAGTCCAATACTGCACCACCTTCTTGCTGGGAGACTTCATCGGTGAAAAAAGTGATTAAAGCGGAACCTCCTCGGATTTGTGCTCTGCTCCTTTTGTGGTGGGCCAGAGTATGGGGGATTTTTTTCCCTTGCACTCATCTAATGGGATGGTCACCTTCCTGGGATACTGCACTGCCTTTCCAGGATGCTGTAGCACCTTTCTGAGATGCTTCAGTACCTTCCTGGGATGCTGCAGCACCTTCCTGGGACACCACAGTGCCTTCCCAGGATGTCACAGCACCTTCTGTCGTGGTTTAAACCCAGCAGGCAACTGAGCACCACACAGCTGCTTGCTCACTCCCTCCCTGGTGGGATGGGAGGGAGAATCAGAAGAGTGAAAGTGCGAAAACTCGCGGGTTGAGATAAAGACAGTGTAACAGGAAAAGCAAAAGCTGTGCACACAAGTGAAGCAAAACAAGGAATTCATTCCCCACTTTCCATCCCGGGCAGGTGTCAGCACTGCTCAGCAGTAACAAAAACACCCCTGTGTTATCAACGCTGTTTCCAGCACAAATCCAAAACACAGCCCCACACCAGCTACTGTGAAGTTAACTCTATCCCAGCCAAAACCAGCACACCTTCCCGCATCCTGCTCCCTCTTACTGTTCATGCTTTTCCCACAGACTCAAGTAAACCGCATCCAGATACCTGCTAACCAGGGAAACACATGGAAGAGATTTGAATGATGTGATTTGGTCCCGATCTCACCAGGGGAAGCATGTCCCTGTGTGCAGGGGACACAGCACAGCAAGGAGGCTGCGGCGCAGAGTGGAGCATCTGGAACCTGGGGATCTGACAGCAGATGGGGAGAAAAACCCAACTGCAACTGGATCCTTGCATGTGCTTCCCGCTCCGTCCCCTTCTCACCTCTCCTGTTCCTGAACACTGCTGAGGTGGCTCTCCTGATGTCTTACATACAAATGGGATACATATATCTGTGTACGTATATATATATACACACACACACCC
>NW_010249305.1:45738-62968 GCF_000690775.1 Eurypyga helias | reverse complement strand
TCCCGCCACGTTTCCATGATGCCAGTGAGGTCACAGCCCCTCATGTGTGCGCATGCCTGTGGCTCCTCTTGTTTATTTCCTGTGCTCCGTGCATTCACACACAGGCATTTAGGATGGGCCCCTGGTGAAGTTGGCTTGCAGGCTGGAGCAACTGGAATTCTCTTATTTTGCTTGCCAGGTGATCCTCTGGTAACCTGTGATTCTTCTTCAGGCTCTGGGCATCTGTTGGTGGCACTAGCAGTTTCCCCTTCCAACCTAAAGCCCACTCTGTGAGCCTCACCAATTCACGGGCAAGAAACTTTTCCCCTCTGAGACAGCTGAACACCATCTGTCAGCAGCAGGCCTGGTGCCGTATAAACCTCCCCACGATCAAAAAACCCAAAATTCCACCATTTGCACCGACCTCTGAGCCACATATTGATCAGGAGTGCTTTCCTGTTCCTTCCAGTATTCCTCCCTGCTGCTAAACTGATTGAGGAGAACACTATCTGTGTTCCTGATCCTGCAACCATTCACCCCAGTGCCCTGCAGTCCCTTTTGATGTCTTCTGGATTCCTCTGCTCAATCTCGTCACTGACCACACCTGTATCACCCATAGTGCATAGTAATAACTGTACAGATGCTGTGAATATGAACAATGTCTTGGAGACAGCAGAGGCTCAGTATGGGCTGCACATTTCATGCAGATTCTACAGAAGTATTTAAACATGTGCCTATATGCTATTTCTGTTAAAAACTTCAGGAACTGTAACAGTGACAGGCTCGCTTTTCGATCTTACTGTGGCAACACCACCCTGTCACACTATCAATGCCACGAAAGTCAGAGCACAATAGCAGAGTGGGCATGGACATGTTCTTTCACCTATATGTGCTGAAAGTTTCATGTAACATAGTACGCTTCTCCTACCATCTTTCCTATGGAATTTTTGCATGATCAAGCCAACCAGGGAAGAAGGGAAAGGAAGATGGGAAAGAAGCCAGCTTACGCAGATTTTTGTCCAACCCTGCAAATCTACCTACTCAGACACAAGAGGCAATAAAACAGAGTTAGTGTCTCCCAATTCACAGCAGGAGAAAGCAAAACTATCTACATCAAAGAGCTGGAAGCACAAAAAGTAGTTCTAGCACTGCCAGACCCCACTGTAGTTTTCTTTCTCATCCACAGAGCAAAATTCAAATTTCTGCTTCTTTATGACGATGACTTTAAGAGAACAACATGGAGACAGAGACAAACTCTAGTCTGGACAGAGAAAGCAAAAAAAACGTTATCCAAGGCAGATAATGATGGGAAGCAACATAAGTTTACTCTTAACAAAGGGGCTTTCTTTGTTTGCTTGTTTCAACTTTACCTACTATTTTATAGTCAGTAATAGGAGTAGGAATTAAACAGAGAATACTTACCACACTTAAACTGACCAAAGCGTTCGCCTTTGGCACAGGATGGCTATACAATGATTTTAACAAATCATTTGAGTCATTTTCCTATAGGGAATATTTTTAAAAGGTAGTCAATTTTTGTATGAAAACTGACTAAACTACTATTTACTACACATCAAATTATATATTGACAAAGATATATATTTAATGATAAAGACAATTGCAATTCACAGTGAGGTATTTATTAAGTATAAAATTCAGGCCAAATGACTGTATCTGTAAGCTAAGCCAATCTGTTACATATTTCCCCCTATACTCCTTAAATATGTCCCATTATTTGTAAATGAAAATTGTGTTATCTCATCTAGCTGGTCTGTGCATCTTGGGCATAATCTTCCTAAAACTGTTAACAACGATATTATGTCTTTTCAAGACATTTACTTGGGAAAAAGATGGGGCTAGAGTTTCCATTTGGTTTAGGATTTTCTTTCAGTTTAGAGTTTTGGGTTTTTTGGGGTTGTTTTTGATTGGGGTCTTTTTGTTGGTTTGCGGTTTTGGTTATTTTTTTTGGTTTGGGTTGGTTTTTTTTTTTTTGGTAGAGATTAAATTCTTTTTGGTGTCAAAGTAAAATCAAAAGTATCAGTGACGAGCCAGGGCCAGCTTTCAAACATATTGCTTGAGTTTGCAGAAAGTTAGTCCTCTAGCAGCCTCCTCAGCAACAGATATGGCACTAGGCAATACAACAACATACTTCCATACACCACTAAAACTTTCTGACCCATCAAAACAGTTTTCTTGGCATATAGGACAACAAACTTATAACCCAGCAACTTAAAGTGGTTTCATTAACTGCTGCAATTCCAGAACCAGTGATCAAGAAACAAAGACAAGAACCCCTACCCATTCTGTCAAGTACAACCTTAATAACCATTTTTACTATTACAGTGAAATCAGGGTCAAAACCAAACTCATTATACCATTTATAAGAATTAAATGTATTCCACACTTTAGTTAAACACAGCTACTACCAAACTTTCCTATTGCTTTTTTTTAATGTAAAAATATCATCATTCTCTGTAGACCATTTACTATAATGCACAATAATTGCTTATTTTGTAGTTCATATATTCTCAAAATGTCAGCTTTTTCAGTCTACAGCATATGGCTGACTATTGATGCTTTTTTTTAATTACAATCTAGTACACTAATATAGTTAAAGCAGAAAGGTATAGCTTTAATGTTTCTAGTAAAGGCAGATGCCAGTATTTCCTTTCCTGCGTAATCCTTGAATATGTCTAATTGCTCATGAATATGCCAACTATCATAATTCTTCACCAAATGCTGCAAGTAATTTGGTCTTGCTAGTTGAGATGACAGAATTACGAGAGGTAGTTTTTAGTTAATATGAAGGGTGAAACAGTATATCATATTTTATGCAGTTCTGAAAAAAAGTGTTTGTAACTGATAATCAGACAGTTCCAGAGATCTACAGTTTACAATCAATACATCATACAGACCTCCAGTGATGAGACACTTTGCTCACACTTTACCCAGGGCTTGTTTATGCTAAGACTGACATCTTATAAAGGTATATTCAGCAGCTTTTTAAGATCAATGCAAGATTCAAGCAACAGTGGCAGCTGTATACTCAGATTCTTTGAATTTCAGTATGATGAATGCAAAAACTTGCTTCTAAGTTCTACTAAAATTTTAAACTTTTAAACATTATAGAATCACTTTACAGCACTTCAAATGGTGACTATTACTTCAAGGCAAATATTTTACATACAGAAATACAATATCTAAAATTACCTGTTCTTTAGCCAAATAATCTGCCAGGGTATTTAGGAGCTTGTAGTATACCTCAAACCATGGTAGATAACTAAAACAGGAGGGGAAAAAGCATTTCATTAAATATCAGTGTATTTTTGTCTAGTGCTTAGAAAATACTACGATTAATCTGACTTGCACATTTGCATAATATTTCTACATATAAACAAAAAGCATATAAAACTTTTCCCCACAAATTTAAAGGTACATCACTGATAAGGTAGTAGCAAATCTACATTTCTTTATGCTGGTCACCTGCTTGAAGTTCCATTAAGCATAGATTAGTGTGTAATACTTCCACTACTCAATATTTTAAAGACATCAAAAAAATAATTTTAAACATTGCTAAATCACATTCCCATTGTGTTTCATTGTTCACAGCTTTCAGTAGTTATGTTATTTGCAATTTTGAAATTCTATGTCCTGTTGTACCAAGACTGCCAGAACTGCTGCTTCCCTGGAGAATGAAAAATAATTTTACCTGGGCAGACCAGGTAGCCTGTATTTGACAAATGGTGCAATGCTATGCAACAGTACAGATGTCACAGTGTGTGTAAGAATACTGGTTATAAAGTCATTTCTATAGATAGAATTAACTTCTAAAAACAAGAGTGTTCACCAATACTGTAAGCAGACAGCACATTAATATGTGAATACTTAATAGACTTCTAACACAAGTCTGCAGCCCATATGCTTGCAGTACTCTCGGTGAGTTAAACAGAATCCAAGATAAATATGACATAACCGAAAAACATGAGAAAAGAAACTCAAACACAGTGGCTTCACTTCCATTTTTTTGTCATCTATTTACAGAACAGTTACCTTTAATAGTGACATCATCAGTGATAGCATGCTACAGAACTTTCTATAATCACTATTTAAGCCTATGATACTGATGATATAAGTCCAGTAAAAAAGTAAATAGTACCAGTATAAATTACTCATTATTTACAAATTACACACCTTCTGATGTCTACTAGAATTTTATCACAAAGAACATTACTAAAATGGTAATAGTACGGTTAATATTAGTTTTTTGATGTTAGAAGGAGATCTTAGAAGGAAATAAAGCCTGAAATGTTTTTACTACATTTCATATCCATGTGTAACAATACTACACACTTTGTTATTCAGTGCAGTATATATGCACAGACATGCTTTCAATGCATTTCTTAAAAGCATCCATATGCGCTGTAGACAGACCTTAAAATTTCAAATTTATATATTTCAGGAAACATGCTAACTGTGACTGAAAAAGCCCAGTATTCAAGGACCTAAATACCTTCCCCAATAGGAAAAGGAAACCTGTTAGGGGAAAACCCTGGCTGGTAGAGATGTCACGTATACTTTCGCGCAGTGAGTCCAGTGAAGGGCTATGTTTTCTTTGCAACACCTCTGTCCTCTGTTCTCTAGTACGCAGCTGGCAAGGCTCTAGAAACAGATCCCAGTTCTTAGGGCAAAGAAAGAGAACAGCAGAAATCTAAACACAGTTATAGTTACGCATTTTCCTGCAATCTAACTTTATAATCCTTACAAATGTTTAACTGCTGGTTCTTTAAAAATAAGTAAATAAATAGATTATTTACTTTTGCCAAGCCCAGGAGACACAGAGGCAATGATTTCTTTTAGAGCCACTGTATTAACATCTTTATCACACTTTACCATACACCGTATTGGCTATTAATCAAAACTACATCGACCTCTTAATGCTCGCAGGCATTTTTAATGCTTGGTATTGTTGACAGTAGTTAAGGTGTGACATTATTGCATTTGCTTTTCAATATATTCTTACATAATCATAAGACTTACTTCACTGCACCTGTGTAAGGCCACTCACTGCTTACAGGCATGAACGCTGCACACCTTTGTGAAATACCCAGCCTAACAGCACCCAAACCATCTGATCTTTGCATTTTCTTCCACCTAGGACTCCTTTTCTATCATCTTCTGAAATCATGTTAACCTGGTTTTACGTGTCACTGAAATACAGCGTAGATAGGCAAACAAAACTGTTCACAACAGCAGCCAGAATACTTGCAAATGTCAGAGCTACTGAGCAGTTTTACCAGCCTAGAATTGCAGCAGGGACTGGAACACTGTTCTAGTGCTTCGTCCCAGTCAAGTTCCAAGGTAGGTATAAATTGCAAAGTACTTTTGTAACGCTGGACACACAAATGGGTTAGATTACCTGACAGCTTTCCAGTCTTTTGCTATCACCAGAAGTTAGTAGTGTACATCACCCCAGCATATTTTGCTGGGCTGTAATTACATAGCGCACATTTATGAACAGCATTCTATAAAAATAAATTCTCCTACTTCAATAAAATATTAACCATATTTCTCTCTTGTGTCTATGATTACAACTCCCCTCTTACTGTGAAGAAAAAAAAAAAAAAATACGATTTTTAAGTCTCTGCATAAGAAAGTCAAATTCATTATTTGAAATTAATGAACCCCAGCAGAAAGCCAAGGAAGATTTTTGTTTCGCTCAGCAAGGCATGCTGACCAGAGTATTCGTACAAGAATTTCTTCCCTTAACAAAACCAGGATGATGATACACTTTCATGTTTTCACGTAACAAAACCACAAAGAAAAACACTGTAAAAACTGACTACTTGAACACAGTTTAAAAATACCAGTTTCCTTTCTGAGCCGAAAGACTGGAAAAAGAATTGTTTTAAGCCTTATAACCACAGAGGCGAGGTTAATATAATCTCAACATGCCTCTTAAACCTGAAAAATTAAGGAAATCAAAACAAGTATTCCATTACATTGTATGGCATAAAACCAAAGGCCACTATGGCCTGTCCTGTTTCTTTTACACATAATCTTCACTTCTTCAGAAGCAGTTTAATTGCAAAAGTTTTTGTCAGTATTTTTAATTATAATGTTCTTACTGCCACAAAATATTACAAACTTCCGTTAGAAAGCAAAAAAGTTCCCTTTCTGTTTTTCTTTTATGTATTTTCTTATTGTTATTAATTCAGTATAATAAAAAGTTGTTACATTTGTTGTTTTCATAAACAATAGACTTCAATTGTGTGTATGTATATACACATTGCATCTCTGCATTCAAAATAAACATAAACACAGGTGCTGTTTGTTCATAATAAAGACAGCTATCAGGTGACATTTTAGATTCTCCACTTAAAGAGCAAGCTCTTCATTTTGTAACATCCTCAAGGCGTTGAAGCAATATTTTTGTCCTCTTGTATCAGAGCCCCTGATTTTGCAAACACATGTTAATAATCCTATTAGTTTATTTGGACCACTATAGTAAACAGATTTATTCATAGATGAACATTCCCATGATGTAGGCTTTACAGCTACATCTAGTACATCATACTGTATATGGCACTTGTGTGCGTGATAGCTAAAAACCAGAATCATTACAGGTAGAAGAATCTTTTCTTAGCTTGTCCTGTTTGCAAATCTTGCAAAATTATTTAATCTTTGTTCAGCACAGAAGTAGTCTATATGCGTAAAAGTCATCCAGCACACAAATGTCCATCAAAATCATTTAGGCTGGGTAACAATTTTTTTCAAGTTAGTACAGAAATACACTGTTTGCAAAAAATAGTTTTGAAATGGCTGAATTTAATGGATGAGACGTAATATATGACTCCTTACTCCAAACTGTCACACTAATATATACCTTAACAAGAGATAAAATCAAAACCGAAGTCCATTACTAGAAAGACCTTACAATCATACTTGTATTCATAAATTTATTTATGAGCCGTGCATTTCATAATTAATTAGCTGTCTCACAAAAACGTCAAAAGGTTATCAATGAAGCCCCTTCGCAGTAGATAAAACAGAGGAAAAACAGGGATTTAATTTTCAATGTATTTAGAAGCCTGAACTTCAAATAAAAATAATTTAGGTTCTTAAAACTATGAAATCATTATTGTCATCTTGTTAATTTCTCTTGAATTGTACACAATGTCTTCGTATTACTGTTAGAATCCATACCTGAGAAACAAACGTGCAAGACAAAGACACAACAGCCTCCACCAACATGCCACAATTTCTCTAAAGCTGCCACAAAACATTTCTCCCGTAATAAAATAATGCATCAAAAGATATGCAATAGTATTTCAATAGAGATGTATGCCCCGGTTGAGAATACAGTGGGCTTTATTTAAAAGTACAGCCACCGCCTGTCATGAAAGCAAGACCCCGAGATATTTCATGGTTAATTAAAAACGTACTTAGCATTTTCTTTTAATCCAAATGAGGCACAAGGCACTAGCTCAGACTTTTATTCAAAGTCACACATAACTCTTGTTGCCGTAAGTGGACTTCCACCTCACTGGTGCTTCTACTAGAGCTCTGATAAAACTTTTACATTCATGAGTCAAAGGTTAAATAAAGGAAAGGAAATGTTTTCTGTCAAATAGTCAGGTAACCACTAACACTTAATCTAACTTCTAGTAATCAAGTAAAACTAAGGAAACTGCCTTTCCGTACCTAAATGTCTAATGTCTAGGGGCTACTTTTCTGTCTGGAAAATTGACACAAAATGGGTAAAATTGAAACATTCTGCTTCTGAGGGATTTGCCTAAAGGAAAAGTGTGAAAGCTTCAAGCGTAGTCTGAACTGAAGAACTACAAAGGCTTACCACATAAACCTGTCTTCCTTATTGGAGCATTTCATTTGGAAACGTAGGTGACAATTTTACAGTCGTAAAATTAATGAAAAGTAAGACTGAGCATTTTAATGATGCATTTTACCTTCGTCTGGATACATAAGGTCAACCTGAGAATCCATCAACACTTTCAAGATTTTTAACAAAATAAATTTCAGTCAAATTATTTGTACTTTGTATTATAACCATTCAGGTAATTCAAAAACAATTTCATGTAAACCCAGAAAGTACTATGACTACTGCAAACAGCAATGAGATTTAGAAACAACACCCAGAAGAATCGAGTCTCCTTTTATTATTCAAAAATGAACACTGAGGTTTCTACTGTGCCAATCCAAATCTCAACTTGCAAAATTATAATTTTAAGTAAAATAAAAAAGTAAAACCAGAAGAAGCAAAAAGCAGACCTGCAGTTAAAGGAAAAAAATACAAACCAAAACAAAACTTGCAAAGTAATCTCTCTGAACGTCTGGAGAATGGTCCAAGACACATTTTCTCATCTTACTATGGTTTCGTAGTTACTGGCACTTTGAATTTGGCAACGGCAGTCAAGCTCTGCATGATCATTTCAGACAATATTGTTACCACAATTAAGTTCTTCAAAAATGCCTGAGACTGCTACATCGGGGGATTTTTATTTCACTGTAAAAACATACAGAGAACTTGAACAAGTCTGATTTGAGAGAAAATTCTGTTTACAGAATTCATATACATGTGTATATCAAGTGTAAAAAAAAATAATAATACCCCAAACAAAACTTATAGAAGAATTTTTTATGTACAAGTGTATTTTCTCTTTCAACCTATCCAGTTTAAAGCAGGACCATGTGGCTGCAAATTCAGAGATGATTTCCTTTAATCAGTGTTTCAGATTATGACTTTAATCTTATGAGCAACTTTAGGCTGTTTGTGTAAAACCTGAGGACAAGCAGCTTTTACTTCAGTTTTCAGTTGAGAATCCCATTCAGCAGTTCAAATCTTATCTCTTTAGCTGCCCTGGCATAGGTTAACACATGCCCTGGTACTATCCACAAAAGAAAAGTTGTGTCCTGCTCCCTACTCATCAGCCCACTCAAATTTCTATAGTATTTCCTTCTCGTCACTTTGACTGGCTTGTTCCTACTCTGCACTTCAGAGATTCTTGCTTTGATTTTAGTTATTTATGATCATTTAATTTAGTTAATTTTCAGTATTTGACTGTCTCTAGTTGTCTTTCTTAAAGCCCCAGTTAGAAAACTCAATATATCCCTCTCGTTCAAGGTGATAAACATGTATGTGCTTATGTAGATGTGTTTAGACATGGTATTTATGTACTCTGCGTTTGTGTGTTTGTGTAAAAGTCTGTGACTATTGTGCACATATCTGTGACAGGCAAGTACTTTGAATTGCTCATACGTAAGAGACATTACGTGTATATACACACAGTGAATATAAATTTAGGCTATTTTGATATATTAAAGAGAGCAAGTGTGAACATGCATACACACTCTTTATATATAAAGACAGCATGCGTTTGTCAAGATTTTTTTGATGTTGGTTAATTTTAAAATCAACAAGCACGTACAAGGGAAAGCTAGGTAAAATGCCAAAAGTAATCTGCTAGTGAGTCTCCTTTCACTTGGTCACTTCTAGCGAATCTTGGATTCGGAGCAGAAACCATACTGGATACTAAAACACATCAGATGGTAATTACAGCTTGATACTTTTCATTTTCCTAGTTATTTCTACTAAATAAACAGAACACTGACTAATCTTTAATCTGTCTGTGGGGAAACAGAAGAAATACCCAACTTTATTCCAGCTAAGAATTTGCGTTCTTTGCTTTGTAGCACTACATACATGCACATTTAAATGCACATACTTGAGTGTGCGTAACTGATTAAAACACTTGTGACTATAGCATTAGAAGCTGGCCAGAAAACATTAGGAGTAGGAGTAAAAAATTTTGTTTCTAACTTCCTGAGGAAAGAAAAAGTTAACTCAGAGAAAAGATCTAAAAGCACACGCAAATGTTCTCTCTCTGGGCCTTTACAAACTACATCAACAAAAGGCATCACAGAGAAAAGGGTTAAGTATTATACACTCCAAATTCCTAATATTTACTTCTTTAATGATACTTCAGAAAGATTTATTATCAGAATCCAGGAAGTCAATGAGATTTGATAAAAGAGAACTTTTTCTTGCATTTTTCTTACATTCACTCAACTCAGTTTCTCTTACACAGACTTACCTTACAATACAGAGGCAGACCTTGCCTCCTGACGTCAATCGGCAAAATCCAAACCTTTGCTTACTTTCAATGTCGGTGAGCACGAAGGTAAAATGCTGTCCTACTTGGTTCTGGGACACCCTGAAAAATTAGATACAGAACATAAAGCCAATAAATCGCATAAAACACGAGCGTTTAAATCACTGGTCTCAAGTATTTTTATACTCAAGCTTCACTATCCTCCTCTCCCTTCCCATCCTCCAGACTGCCTCCTAGACCCCGCTTTCTGCTCCTCAGCACAGAAGAGCCTGGGTCCTTCCTTCAGCCATGCTACTGCCCCGGTCCCACGCTCCAGCTGACGTGCTCCATGGAATCTGGCCGCCAGTCTGAACTGACAGGGCATTTCATAAGGTCTTTTTCTAAGTAAGGCCTAAGCAGAGCCAGTACAAGCCTGCCACAGCTTGACTTTGAGCACAGCTTAACAGTGGAAATTGGTAACCAAAACAAAGGTTTCAAATTCTACAAATAATTTATTACGTATCATCATACAGGCTTGGCTTAAGACAGCCATTAGAAAACCAGCTTGCTTCTCCTCCTCTTCCCCCCTCCCTTCAGAAGAGCTGCATTGGTTAAACCTTGCCTTCCCACGCATCCACAGACATCTTCCTCCCCTTTTTGCACTACACACTGCCCAACAAACAACTTTTTGCCAAGTTCGTTTTCCCATGCAAACTTGCTTGGTTCTAGAAATGCAAGAGCCAAAAAATAATCAAGAATAAAAGAGTTAAAATAATAAGTAATAATATCTACAAGACTGTATTGAAACATGTACCCACTTGAGATAGAACACGCTTGCACATCACTTCCCTGCCTGATGTTCCAACCCCTCTCACCCCCAACCTCTGCTCAGCCGGCATGCCCTCAGCAGCACACGCTGTAACCTCTTTTGTTCTCAGTTTCTACTACCCCTCCAGTGTCAACTCTGGCTCCTTGTACTCATCTCCAGGCCCCAGTCCCAACCTCTACACTTCACCCCCCCCCTTTCTGCCTGACAGCATGAACCTTTTCCCAATTTTTTTCTGAAGAAATGGCATCTTCACTGCCATGACATCTCTTATCTCTATGCTCTCAAGCCAGGCACCTTTCTCCCTTGTGCAATTTGTCAGCTTCAGATTGAGGATCACGGAGCACAGGACGAACCCACCTTTCAATATGGACAAACTTCAGTGATCTTCACAGAAATTGCAAAATATATTCAACGTGAGCATTTTAGAACAGCAGTAAACTGTATCTGAAGTTTACTCACAGAAATACATCCTGCACTTTCCCAAAACCTCCCAAAGAGAATTAGCTTTAGGGAGAGTTGGCATTTTCAGCCAGGAGAGGTAATGTGTGGCACAGAATGAATCACAGAATGGTTTGGGTCGGAAGAGACCTTGAAATCTCTAACTAAAACCAAATGAAAACAAAGTTATGATGGGAGTGCACAGAGATTTGAAAATGTGAAATGTAGCAGTTCTGCCTGTAATTCTGTGGTCCTCTGTTCTTTTCCCATTCTTACATGATCTCCTACAGCAGAATACCTAAGCACCTGCTACTAAGCAATATGATTAATATGTGTCACGCATGGTCCATTCTTAGATGCCGAGCTGAAAAATTCCCACAGAAACTGAGAACCATCACAGGTCTCGGAGCCTTCCAATCTAGAGCACAAAATATTTTTTTAATTTATCCCCTGCAGTATGGATTGGATTTTTTGTTGTGTGGTTGTTTTTAAATCTCCACCAAAATAAAATACAAAGATATTCCTCTAGAAAAGAAGAAAGTAGAAGATGATCAAAGGGTGAAAGAAGTTACGTGGGACACATGCACGTTACACTGCTTAAGACGCGCAACAAAATCTTAAAGATTAGTTAAGTGGTACCACTACCCAGACTGCAGTCTCCCACTCATTCCAATCTGGTCCAGTTCCTCATGAACATCCAGTGACCAGGCTGAAAACAAAGCCTCTGCTGAGTATATACGACATCACAAGATACCTTTAGTCCAATATAAACACTGGAAACCCATGATAATTAACAGACTTTTTTTAGCTAGGTAATTAAACTCAAATCATTATGACAAGCATTTTCCTTGCTTGTCTTCAATAGACTAGAACAACCCAGGGTGCTCTTTAAACACAGAAAATGTTCCACAGATCTCATTCAGTCCATTTTCCAGGTTCTGCGTAGCTAGCATGCTGCCTGTAACTTATGCCCCACGCAACAGCAAGCTGCCAATAACAATGCCTTATTACTCCCCTGCCAATGATGTAATGTTCCATTTCACATCTTAGCATTTTCATCTTTATTCCTGACAGCAGATCACCACTGAAACCTGCAGTATGGTTTCAGTATCCCTGCTTACACTGTGGCCTACACAGTAATTCAGCAGCAGCTGGTCAGTGGCCATGCACAGCAGCCTCAGCTGTCTCCTTCTCCCACACCTCTCTGCTCCGCTGTGTCCCACCGTCAGGCTTGGAGCTTTCTGCAGCCACAACTGGCTTTTTCTCACACCGCAAAACACCTGGCATGGTTAGGCTGAGGTCTCTATGCACCATCTTAACCCAAAGAGATCATTAATAAATCACAAAAAGGAGTTGCTAATAGATGCCCATCTATGCAGGCATTGTTTTTAGTGTACTGTGGACATGTAGGTCAGGCAAATGACTACTCCATTACTACCTGAAAACAATTCCTTAGTCCAAAAAACTTCTATCAGTAAGGAACTCTTGCTTTCAGTTATCTGCCTCCTCCCTTTCCAAAACCTGAAAATTACATGGGAAAATAACTGGTACTGCAATTAAAGCATACATAGAAATGTCACTACACAAGACCACTTTAAAAATGAGATTTAAATTCTGATATTCTGTATTAAAAATAGCCCAGACAAGTTATGACAGTTCAGTAGGAGGCAATTCCAATACCATCTCACCACCTCCAACTCAACATCTTTCCTTTGCTTCTTAAAGAGAGATAACTCCATGTTTTGACAGCCAGTGTAAAAGTGGCCCAGCTTGAAAACTGCTTCCCACAGAGTTTAGAAGGAGATGTAAACAGCATGTTACAGATTTTCAGACTGAGAAAAACTCCAAGGCTAAAACTGAATCTCCGCAAAGAACTGAAAAGTCTGCATTTGGTCCCATTTGCTTCACAGGAACAGCTAACAGAAGTCAGTGACCATCCATCTGGACCACTTTTTCTGATCAAAGTTTAAAATACTGAATTAATTCTGGGTTTCTAATTTGAGAACTCTACTTAAGATCTGGGGGCAGCAAGGATGCATGTTTTTTTTACCCCTCTTCAGCAGAATTAAAACTGACTATATGCAAGCCTTACAGAAAGAAACAAAAGATGACTGGGAATTTCTGTATACCAATAGATAACCACAGTGAATAAACCAGAAACAGACAACATGGAAAAAGCGCTAGCTCTACAGTTTTATCATATACATTTCGCATGTACCATCATGTGGACAAATGCGGGCTATGTAACCTGAGACTCATGCCTCTGTTTCACACTCTGGTAGTTCAGAAGCCAAATCTCACTTTCAGAGGCAGGTAGCAGCTGCTGGTACTGCTACTGAACCACAGCAATGATGCCTCTCAAGTCTTCTTTTAGGTGAGAACCAACACAGGTAAAAGGCAATTATTACATACCAGAATTCCCCACAGAAAATGCTATCCAGACTTTCTATCGGAGTGCAGGATCAACTGGCTAAGCTTCAAAAAACTTTCTGCAAAACACCGGTCGGGTTAGCTATTTGAAGAGTGTGAGCTACTCACTTGTGTGGGGAGAGCAGACACAAATTATCCCCAACCATCGCTGACCATCTCACTCATTCCACTGCCTTGCTTTTGACTTACATTCAACCCCTGCCCTGTACACTTACATTTAATCTTACAAAAATAAAACATTAATAGCTAAGAATGTGTGTAAATATTTATTAACCCTGCAGATTACAAGGGGCTCTTTCAAGGTTATTACAGTTCACTACAGAAATAAAAGTAGGTTTTAAAATTTCCTAAGTACATATCTACACAATGCAGAAAAGGATCTTTGGTACCCATGGAATACTTAGAGTCATTTTAAAGATTTTTGTTTACTCTACAGCTATTGCTCAGGCCTCATTTCAAGGACACCTTGAGAGAGCTGATTAAGGCAGGAATTAAATCTCTCCCTCAAACAAAAATCAGCATATCTAATAATTAAGATTCAAATAAGAATTGCTCTTCTTCCAAATTAATCTGTTTAGGACAAAGAAGATACATTAAATTATATTTTCTTCACATTTTAGTAATTTTTAAAGGGTTTTGAATTTCAGAGAGCTCATTTTTTTCAGTGAGTTTCAAAAAATGAAAGACTATGCATGGGAATACAGATTTTGAAGACTTATTTTAAAAAGAAAACAAAGTTACTGGTATCATTAATTATAAGGTGTCAAGTACACATACTTGACCAATGTAGCTAAAGTCCACAGTTCTGATTAAAGCTTTGGCAGCTGCTACCTAAACCTGAAAATTTCAAATGTATTTCATCTTCCAATCTGATGCTGAAAAGCAAACCCCTCCGGTCATTCACACTAATACTCCCCAGATCAGAGAACAGATTAGAAAGCATTTCAAGCAGAAATTTGAAAAACAGATGTTAAGGTAGTGGAACAAGCTGATGAAGAGACTGGGTAACCCTACATCAGGCCATCTCCTTCAACTAATTGCTATCCCCAGATCTAAGCTTCAGGGACTATTTTCTCCACTTCCAAGCCTACTCCATGATTCATGACTCTACAGCTCAGGGTCTCTGGGTGAAAGGCTCCTCGGCTCCAACTGAGCTATCTCACTTGAGCTCTACTTGCCACAAACCCCAACCCCTTACACATCAGAAAGAAAAAGAACAGGAAGAAATCCACAGAAGATACAAAAATGTACAACTCTACCACAATATATAAGGAAATTCCCACAAAAAAAAGCATAGTTGGCTTATAATTGGGGTTCTTCTTTTCAAAACAACAGATGCATTAAAGGAAACCAGAAATAGTTATTAAAAAGTCTCACTGGGTGTATTTAACTCACAAGACAAACCTGCTCTGTCTGGGGCACTGGCCACCATACCTGTCCCACGGTCTATTGGAGCACACTGCTGCTCCCTTGGTGTGCCAAGTTTTCCTCTCAGTCAGGTCCACTTCTGCACATATATGGATGCCAAATAACTCAGATTCAAAACCAAGTTTCACTCTTACACATACATTTGACGATACTACATATGCACATACAATAATACAATGAGATAAAGGATGGAAAGAACTCAGTTGTACAAAGCAACTGCTGCATTTTTGAGTTCACAACCCATCTTGCAAACTGACTGGAATGACTGAAGTGTACAGGAAATGCTGTAGTTTATTTATCTTCACCTGTACAGCTTGAAATATGTTCTCAATTATTTGCTTTTCATTCTCAACTATTTACTTTGAAGGCAAAACCTTTTGTGTAAGATACCTTATAACTGCCTTTCAAAAGATCTGCAAATCCAATGATCTCTCCAGCCAGTTTTGCACTTGTCTTGATCATAGCTGTGTTTCTGCACATAGTTACCAGAAACACCAACAGAAACAGCATTAGTCAGGAACAGGAGACTGGAAGCGATGTCACTCCTGCCATCATTACTCATTGACCCTAATAGATTATGAGTTAAATAATATGCACAGTAATTCCTATACTTGAGCAATATTCTACTGCTAATGAGAAATCTTCTATAGCATCAGAGGCAGAGCCACTTCTTACACTCCAAGATACATCATTCTCCTGCAATCGTGTGAGCGCAGCAGGGGAAATTAATGAGGTACATGTCATTGTCTCCATGCTGATCCTACAGACAGTTTCCCAAGTGTCTCACCTAAAAAGCCATGCATGCTACACATTCAGCAGAAGAAATGCATGCGGAAAGGGAAAAGACACAAGAATGGAAGGAGAGGGGAAGTATCTATGGTGGAGACAATGAGAGAGATTTAAAGCACAGCTAAAATATAGGGGTCAAGCAGTGATGTAGCACAACTTCAGACTAAATTTGAAATGGGGCCAAAAGAAACAAGACGTGAAGTTGCATGCTCACTAGTCATCATCCAGCTAAATAACTTGATGAATGTAGAGATAGAGCGGTGGGCTCTCTACAAAGTTATACCCAAGTTTTGGGTTGAGAGTGGAAATAGAGAAGGCTGCTGGAGAAAGAAAGGTGAAGAAAATCATGCAGAATTTGCATAAAGGATTCAAGGAACAAAAGAGAAAAGAAGGTGCTTTTTTCTGACATATTAATATTAGATTTTAATTCCCTTTTAATGTTTGCTAAACTCTACATTCTCAAATGTTAAATCCACCTATTTCATATGAAAAGAAACAAAGGAAGGAATTCAGCATCAAATAAAGGGAATTTATTCATAAATAATTACGAGCAAACTGTTAGAATGTTATACGATTGTGCCATTTATTAAGCATAAAATCATTTATTCACAGGGAAAAAAAAAACCACATTGGTTCTTGGACCAAATGCCCAAGAACTTCTGATGCAATTCATTTTGTTACCACAGCAAAATAAAATGTAAGACATAACCAGGAGTAACAAAATTAATTGCTTGCTTTCAATAAAAAAATTATATATAAAACTCAAAGTTTAAGTCATAGTCAAAACCTTACACTGTTTTGCCCTTTGTGGATTGACTTACAGTTTAAATTTAAAGGAAGTTACCTATAGTTTTTTAATCATCATTCACAGTATGTATTTTTGACAATTAGAACGAGTAGTGTACAGCTACTTATATTATCTGCATAAAAGATAAAGAATATCTGGTGATACGACTTAAGCAGCAGCAAATAGTAAGAATTAAATCTGGATGTCTGTCTACAATCACTGCAGCATAGTAAATAAAATTAAATACATGTTCTCATTTCATTCCCTTTTCAATTCATTCACTAATTAATGCAGGTGATGTGGAGGAGAACAAATGACGATGATCTTACCACTGTGCTTTAACTTTTTCTATTTCCACAATTTGGAGAATATAGATTTCAGAATTTAATGAGTTTTATTTAGTTAACAGAAAAGACACACCATTCCCTCCAACTCTGCTGTACA